>NW_028270169.1:71425158-71583908 GCF_037043375.1 Chiloscyllium plagiosum | reverse complement strand
ATCATCTCAGCGTTGAGGTGAGTCTCCCGGAAAGTCTTGTCCAAGTCAATCGCTAATAACGCCACAGACCCTTTCCATCACTTCCCACAGAATCAGTTTGGGTGGATCTTACAAATAGCAAGATGAAGCAAACATTAGTGTGTTATATATCAAAACCAAATCTGTCACGTAAATACTTTACAACATATGCTATGGAAATTAGGTATGCAAGTATATGCAAGGGGGATCAAGGTAATATTCTGGGGACATGAATTCAAATCCTGCCATGGCAGATGGTGGAATTTGAATTCAATATGTATCTGGAATCAAGGGTTTATGATGACCAGGAATCAATTGTCAATTGTTGGAAAAACTCATCTGGTTCTCTGATGTCCTTGAGTGAAGGATACTGCTGTCCTTACCTGGTGTGACCTGCATGTGACTCCAGACTCAAGACAACGCTGCTGACTCTTAACTCCCCTCTCGCATGTGCAATAAATGCTGGTAATCCAGCGACGCCCTCATCCTGTGAATGTGTAAGATATAGTCGTGGAGCTGCAGTAATAATAGATGGTCTCAATTTGCACTGAAACTGCAGTGACTACTAACACTGTGAAGAAAAAAACTTCCGTAAGTGTGTATTGGGTAGGTTGAACAGTACGTTGTGAACCAAACTAGAGAGCAGGTTATTTCAGATTTGGTGTTGTGTTGTCAGGAGGACTAACTAATAACCTTGCGCTGAAGCAGCTTTTGAGGAATAGTGACATCAATATGTTGCATTTTTACACGGCGTCTGAATACAGTATCGAATGTTTGAACATTCTGGTCAAACATCATGGAAGCCTGGAGGCTAGAGGGTCAAGTACACTCCACTGAATTGGGGAAGTATAATATAACATTCAATGGAAGAAGCAATGATTGTGAGAGTCAGAGTCCGACAGCACGGAGAAAGGCCCTTCAGCCCAAACTGTTCCATTCCAAACATAATGTCCATGCACTCCATTTCCCTGCCCTTGCCCCATGTCCTTCTTTTTCTTTCCTATCCGTGTATTTGTCCAAATGCATTTTAAATTTTGTGAATTTAACCACTTCTGCTGGCATCTCATTCCATGTGTATACCACCCTGTGTGTAAAAGAAGTTGCCCCTCAGGTCCCCTATAACTCTTTCCCCTCGGATCTTAAATTGATGCCCTCTCATCGGTGGGTTGCTCAATCCTGTGGAAAAAAAGACTGAGTGCATTCACTCTATCCATGCTTCCCATGATCTTATACACTGCTATCAGATCCCCCTTAGTCTCATACACTCTAAAGTAAAAACTCCTATGTTGCCCAACCCCTCACTGTATCTCAGACCATTGAGTCCGGGCAACATCCTTCTATATTTGTTCTGCACTATTTCCAGTTTAATAACATCCTTCCTATCGCAAAGTGAATAACACTGAACATAACACTACCAGTATTGCCTCACCTGCATCCTGTATAACTGCAACATAACTCCCGAATTTCGATACTCATTACTCTGACTGATGAAGGCCAGCGTGCCAAATGCCTTTTTCACTGCCCTATCTCCCTGCGACTGCACTTTCAGAGAACCTTGAACCAGAATTCCAAGGTTACTTTGTCTCAATACACTCCTTAAGACCCTACCATTCACCATGAAACTCCTACCTTGATTTGACTTTCTAAAATGCAAGAACTGACACCTATCTGTATTAAACTCCACTTGCTATTCCTCGGCAAACTTCCTCATCGCCCCTCTTAAGCCATTACCTCAATTAGGGAAGGTACTGGCATCCTTACCTTCAATTCCAAACAGATTAATGTCTCCTGTCCCAAATTTTCACCGAATTATTTCAGACTGAACATTGTGAGGATAGATGGATTAAGATGGAGTCATTTTTCAAGAACCTGGGTCTTCCAGGAGTAACACCTGAATAGGTGTTGTGCCTTAATGCACCATTGTCAGCGCAGGAGGTTGTGAAGCAGCTTTAGAATGTAAAGGCTCACGTTCCTGATGGATTTGCTCGTGAATTTTATACGTAATTTATACACATATTGTCAGGGCTGATGTTTAGCACGTTCCGTCACTCATACAGTCACGAACCCCTCCCTCCATCCTTAAGAGAGGCTCATCTCTCTGATGCCGAAGGAGGAAGACCCTGAAGGATTGTGCTTCTTACACGCCAATCTCACATTTAAATGTTGGTTTCAAAATCCTGTCTGAGACCCGTGCATGAAAGCTGGAAACTTTGCTGCCTTCCGTTGCCAAACAGGACCAAACAGGCTTTATAAAGGGACGCAGATCTTCCTACAATGAAAAGAAGTTACTCAATATGATCCAAGAGTGTCAACAACAATCTGTCCAGGGATTACTGATCTCTTCAGATGAAAGAAGGTATTTGATTGGGTTGAGTGGCCGGATCTCTTCTGTACATTAGAACGGTTTGGCCTGTGCAAAGTTTTTATCAAGTGGTTGAGGGTCCTTTACCGTGATCCTCTGGCTACAGTTCTCACTAATGGTGTGCCAACCAGTAATATTAATATTTCTCCAGGCAGCCGACCAGGTTGACACCTTTCACCATTGTTGTTTACGTTGGTGATTGAGCCACTGGCGGAGGCCATCTGTAGGGATACCAACATATCTGCTCCAGAAGTGGGATAGAAGTCACGTAAGATTATATTGTATGCAGATGAGGGTCTTATTTTTTTTGTCAAATTCCGCAATTTCGGTAGATCATGTGATGCAATGCATTAATTCGCTTGTTGCCTTTCTGGACGATAAGATTAATTTTACAAAGTTGGAGGCCATGCCTATGGGAGGTCTGAGGGAAATACCTGATACTGAGGGCAAATCCTGGTTTCCTTTTAAATGGCCACGGGGGTAGTTTCCCTATTTCAGTATATTCATTGCATTTGTCTTTGATCATTTATTTAACGTGAACTATATCCATTTGTTTGACAAAATTACACAATTCGGATAGCTCTTATTAAAATGAATGTCCTTCCCCATTTCCTACACCCTGTGTGAATGCTTTCTTTGATGTCTCCCATAGAGCAGAGTCATGTGGGCGGCACAGTGGTTAGCACTGCTGCCTCACAACGCCAGTGACCCGGGTTCACTTCCCACCTCAGGCGACTGACTGCGTGGAGTTTGCACATTCTCCGGGTGCTCTGCTTTCCTCCCACAGTCCAAAAATGTGCAGGTTAGGTGAATGGGCCATGCTAAATTGCCTGTAGTGTTAGGTGTAGGGGTAAATAAAGGGGAGTGGGTGGTGGGTCGGTGTGGACTTGTTGGGCTGAAGGACCTGTTTCCACACTGTAAGGAATATAATCTAAGATGTTTCTAAGAAAAATAATGGCTGGTTTAGATCTTTTATTTGGCACCATAAGCGATTCTTTATCAAGCTAACAAAATTGCAACTGCCCCACAGATTGTGGGGAGTTGATTTCCCCAATTAAAAACAATCAATTCAGTTTTTTTTCATCGTATGTGAGTACCTGGGCTGCTGATGTCTCGGCATCAATATGGTATTGAGCCCTCTCAGACAAAGTGAACCCTTCTTAGTCTGTTATTCTTACATAAAATGACAACATTTATGGAGTATTGTCATAATCTAATGATGATCAATACTGTCAAAACTTGAAGGACAATGCGTCAGATCGAGGGCAACAAGGCATAACCATATTCCTTACCCCTATAATTGCTATACCGTATTGTCAACCGGGGATGATGGATTCCAGATTTAAACTGTGGGCAGCGAGGGGGGTACCTTGCTTGGGTGATTTAGAATTAGTAGAATCCCTACAGTGTGGAAACAGGTCCTTGGGCCCAGCAAGTCCACTTTGACCCTCTGAAGAGTAACCCACCCAGACCCATTCCCCTACCATCCTATATTTACCCTGACTAATGCCCCAACTTACAGATTCTTGAACACTATGAGCAATTTAGCAATGGCCAATTCATCTAACCTGCACATCTTTGTGACTGGGGAAGGAAACCAACGCAGACACAGTTGAGAATATACTAACTCCACACAACCAGTCACCCAAGGCTGCAACCAAACCCGTGACCCTGGTGCTGTGAGTTAGCAGTACAAACCACTGAGCCACCATGTCTTACTTGAGGGAGAAACAATGATATCATTTGATCAAATAACTCGTAAGTATGGACTACCTAGCAGAGACTTCTTCTGTTTTTTTTTCCAGATTAGAGATTTGATTAAAAAAGACTTTTAACAGACACTTATAGATCCGATACAGAGAAGTGGGTTCTTTTTGCTACGAATACCCTCTCTGTCAGCATCCTTTATCATGAGTTGGATAGTGTCCCCTCAGACAAGACTGTGCAGCTTCGTGACGTCTGTGCGAGAGAGTTGGGGGTTTAGATCTCTTCGGAGACATGGGAGGATATTTGTGAAAATGCTCGAAGGATTTTGATCTGTAATAGGACACATTCCATGCAGTTGAAAAATCTTCATAGGATCTGTCTGACACCAGAGTTTCTCTCAAAATTCAAAGTGGGATTATCTTCAGCATGTACTAAATGCCGAGTGACTACAGGCACTCTTTCTCATTGCATGTGGTCCTGCTGCAAGCTTAGTATATATTGGAGCACTGTGTTAGGTGTAGTAGAGTGGGTCTTGGAGACAGAATTGGAGATGGACCCGGTTTCTCTTTTCCTGGGCCTGCACAGAGTATCTTGCACAGATGCACATGGGGAAAAAAAATCCTTACTTTCTGTGCTAGGAAAAATGTTGCGTTGGATGTCTGAAAACTCCTCGGGTCTTTTGGGTCTTTGTAAGCTCCTCATGGAAAATATCCCTTTGGACTTTCTCACCAGTATGGAGCACCAAAAAACAGAGATTAGTATAAGTCATAGAGTCATGGAGATGTAAAGCATGGAAACAGACCCTTCGGTCCAATCCATCCTTGTCACCACATGTCCCAAACCAATCTAGTCCTACCTGCCAGAACCTGGCCCATAACCTTCCAAACCCTACCTATTCATTTACCCATCCAAATGCCTCTTAAATGTTGCACTTGTATCAGCCTCCCCCACTTCACCTGGCAGCTCATTCCATGCACGTACCACCCTCTGTGTGAAATAGTTACCCCGTAGGTCTCTCTTATATCTTTTCCCTCTCACCCTAAACCTATGCTCTCTCGTTCTGGACTCCCCGAAACCAAGGAGTCCAGGCCAGTGTGCCAACAGCCTTCTTCACTGTCCTGTGTATCTGTGACTCAAATTTCAGACAACCGTGCACCTGATCTCCAACGTCCTTTTGTTCCACTACAGTCCTTAAGACCCTCTCATTCATCATTAAACTCCTACCTAAATTTGACTTTCCAAAATGCAAGATGTCGCACTTATCTATATTAAATTCCATTTGCTATTTCTCAGCCCACTTTCCCAGCTGATCAAGGTACTGCTGCAATTTCTGATAACGTTCCTCACTGTAAACGATGCCTCCTATTTTAGTGTCACCTGCAAACTTACGAACTTTGCGTTGTTCACCCTGGTCCAAATCATTGATATAGATGGCAAACAGCAATGGGCACAACACGGACCCCTGAGGCACTCCACTAGTCACAGGCCTCCAGTCCAACAAGCATACCTACACCATAGCCATTTGCTTCATTACGACAAGCCAATTGTGCCGCCAATTTGACAAGTTTACCTTGGAGTCCATGGGATCTAACCTTCTAGAGCGGCTCACCATGTGGAATCTTATCAAACGCCTTACTGAAATCCATACAGATTATGTCCACCACCCTGCCCTCGTCAAACCTCCTGGTCACTTCCTCAAAACACTCTATCAAAATTTGTAAGGCATGATCTCCACGCACAAAGCTATGCTGACTGTTCCAAGTCAAACTCAGTCTTTCCAATTGCATGCATATCTTATATTTCCAAACCTTCTCAAGTGGTTTCCGGAAACAGATGTGAAGCTTACTGGTCTATATTTCCCAGGCTTTTCTTTGCAGCCCTTCTGAATAAGTGCACAACATTTGCTACTGCCCAGTCTTCCGGGTCCTTGGCCCCTGAACTGTCTTATCTCGCCTCGTGCAGTGCTCTTAGATATATCTGGCCAGGACCAAGAGATTTATCTGACTTTGTGCATTCTAATGTGTCCAACAGCACCTCTACTGTGATATGGACTGTGCCAAGATATCGCAACTAACCTCCCAAAGGTCATAGGTCTTCGTGTCTTTCTTCATGGTAAATACAGAAGAAAAATTGAGGACCTCAACCATCTCTTGAGGTTTTACACATGCGTGCCTATTTTGGATTTTAAGACGTCCTATTTTCTATCTCTAGTTGTTCTTTTTCTTTACTATACTGAATTTGGATCTGCTCAGCCAAGGTTATCTCATACCCCACTTTAACCTTGCTGATTTCCTTCTTCACTGAACTCCTCTATCCCCTGTGTTACTCCAGGGGTTGCCTAGATCCCAGCTGCCTGTACCTGAGTGATGTCTCCTTTTTTGTTGGTCAGAGCATCAATATCTCTTGTCATCCAGGGTTCTCTCTTCCAGCCTCACTTTCCCTTCACCCTTACAGGAACATATAGACCTGGAACCCGAGATATCTCACTTTTGAAGCCCTCCCACTTGCCCGGGATTCTTTTACCTGGAAATAAACTACTCCATCAACCCCTGCAATCCCCTGACTAAGTCCAACAAAATACGCCATGCCCCAATTTAGAACTTGAATCTGTGGACCACTTTTGTCCCTACCATAACTATTAAAAAATTAATACAGCTCTAATCACTTTTCCCAAAATGCTCCCCCACTTTACCTCCATCACCTATCCTGCCCTATTTCCTAACAGTAGGTCGAGTTTGTCCCTTCCCGAGTAGGATCCTCTACATGCTGCTTGTGGAAGCTTTCCTGAACACGCTTAACAAATTACGTTCCATCTAAGTTCTTAACCCTCTGGAAGTCCCAGTCTATGTTAGGATAATTAAAATCACCTATTATGACAACCCTATTGCTCCTGCAAGTCTCGCCAGTCTCCCTGAATATTTGTTTCTCTAATTCCCATTGATTATTTTAAGACTTATAGTGCAACCACTATAACATTACCACCCCCCCTCCCTTACTTCTTTGCACCATTCACAAAACCTCATTAGATATTACCTCCGTTATTTCATCTTTAAATACTAGAGTGATACGTGCCTTAATTAGAACTATTGGTATTTAAATTGTTTCCATTTACATCTCTTCCTCACAGTGACTTTCACATTCGCAGCATCCCTTGTCAAGGCACAGTGGAGGTATAGAGCAGTAAATGGATGGGAACTGAACATCCTGTCACTTCCAGCATTGGTTACATGTTTCCCCACACTGGGCAGTGATCTAACACAGTGTTACCGAACAATGCAACAGCCTGGGTTTGTATATGAATGAACCAGTGCGGACTGCACAGCTCTACATGCTTGACATTTAGCCCAGGATTATAGATCCAGCATTGGTGTGGGCTGCACAGTGTTTCACTCTGGACATTGCTGGCTTGCATACAGTTGTACACGAGCCGGATCTACACAGTGCTCCATTCTGAATATGTAATGGATGGGCTGGTTATGTGAGTTGGATTGCGAATGTGAGAGTACTAAACATCTGGCAATGCCTTTATTTTGTGTTTTACTTCTTGTGATTGGACTCTTCAAATCTTGACTCATCCGGTTAGACCCATCTTCATCACTTCCTCAAAAAATTCCACCGAGTCAGTAGGATGTGATCTCCAATGTACAAAGTCCTCTTCAGTCCTTGTCGTTCCAAATGCATATACATCCTTTCCCTCAAAATCCCCTCCAACAATTTAGTCACCATTGACGTCAGGCTCACCAATCTATAGTTACCTGGTTTTTCCTTACTTTCTTAAATAATGACCCTATGTTAGCAGCCCTCCAGTCTTTTGACACCTCACCTGTTAAAATCAATGATACAAATATATAAGTAAAATGCAGAGCAATCTCTTTCCTAGCTTCCCACAAACATCTGGGATACAACTGATCAGGTCCTAGGGATTTGTTCACCTTTATATGTTTTAAAATGTCCAACACCTCCTTGTAATATTGACACTTTTCAAGATATCACTATATATTTCTTCATTCTCTCGCTCTTGTAAGCTCCTCCACAATAAATACTGAGGAGAAAAACTTGTTTTGCATCCCTTCAATCTCCTGTGGTTCTGCACATAAAGTAGCCTTACTGATCTTTAAGGAGCCCTATTCTCTCCCTAGTTAATCTTTTGCCATTAAAGGATTTGTAGAGTTTCTTCAATGCCTTGTTAACCCTATTTCCAAAGCCATCTCATGTCCACATTTTTCTGGCCCGATTTCCCCGTTGACTATACACTTATTGCCCTTTTACACCTCTCAGGACTCACTTGATAACAACTCTGTTTACCTTACGTATGCTTCTTTCCTTACCTTGAGCAGAGGATCAATATATCTAGCCATCCAGCACTCCCTGCACCCACCAGACTTGCCCCTCTCACTAATAGGAACACGTTGGCTCTGGACTCTCTGAAACCAAGTTTTCATGGCCTTGCATTTTCCAACCATCCCTTTACCTGCGAATAGGGTATCCCAATCAGCCTTTCACAGGGCTCGCCTAACACTTTCAAAATTGGCCTTATTCAAAGTTAGAACTTCAATGTTTACATCAGGTCTTTCCTATTCCAAAACTAATTTAAAACTAATGTACATGTGTAACAGACTTGAAAGTTAAATAAACACTTCCTGCCCCTCTGTAACAGGCTCGAGAGGTTGAATGGGCTCCTCGTGGCCCTCTGTAATAGACTGAAAAGGCTGAATGGCCTCCTCCTGTCATTATGTAACAGATCCGAGACATTAAATGACACAGCAACCCGTGGATTACGAGCAACCGTTAAAGTGTATCTGATGGAGGTCCATCCCTTCTCAGTTACAGTAACACAACCAACGCAATGTACTCCAGGTGCCCTCTCAGTAACACCTCATACAGCTGCAGCGACACATCTCTTTGTTTTGAATGAATTTGTTGGCAAAATGTACCAATATTCTAGATTTCCATCTTTTCAAGTAGCAACAGGCTAATATGGGCTAAATGGCCTTCTCTTATCCCTCTGTAAGAGGCCCATAGGGGCAGAATTGCTTCGGCCTGTTGCTGAGCAGCAATCTCAATGCTCCGTCTCAAGGTTATGAAAGGATTTGGTAGCCAGGAGTAGCCTCACACTGGTCAATAATATCGTACTTTGTGTTGAGGTATCTAGAAACGTGCCCACTCGACTTTATTTTATGCAGCCGATCTGTTGTTTCATAACTGCCTCCTTTCATAAACAGAGTGGAATATATATAGACCCCTGCAGCGTTTTGTTAATACTCTCATATACAAGTTACAAAAAGATTATAAAGGTTTATGGTCTATCCCTCAGCAATCCTCACCCATTCCATCCAAACCCAGTAAATGTTCCCTTTTATACTGATATGAAAAGTGATGTGTGGAACTGGTTAACTGAGCTGTTTGTTTAGTCATGATTTGGAGATGCCAGTGTTGGACTGGGGGTGTACAAAGTTAAAAATCACACAACACCAGGTTATAGTCCAATAGGTTTAATTGGAAGCACATGAGCTTTCGGAGCGCCGCTCCTTCATCAGGTGATAGTGGAGGACACAAATCTAAGGCACAGAATTTATAGCAAAAATTTACAGTGTGATGTAACTGAAATTATACATTGAAAAATACCTTGATTGTCTGTTCAGTCTTTCATCTGTTCGAATACCATGATCGTTTCACTTATTTCTTGTGTAAATCACAAAACACTTTTTTTAAAAAAAGTTGCATTTTCAGGTTAACTGTAACATTGACTGTTACCTAGACAATATGTTCAAAGTGTTAGCCCCCTGTGTTCTCTTGTCTATGCCATGATGTTTAGATTGATTCTAATCTGAAAAGTGAGAATAGAGTTTTACATGAATTCCTGCAGTTTTTGAGCTCAGAGTTTTACATGAATTCATGCAATTTTTGAACAAAGTACAATGTAACTCTGCAAGTACAAATACACCCCACAAAACATATGTGTGCATGAAGGTTCGTCTGTTTGTGTGTTTGTGTATGTGTGTTTTTCTGGGTTGAGGGTCGTGAGTGTGAGAGGGAGTGTATATGTGTGTGTAGTGATGTAGAGTCTCTTAAGTCTGTGAGGGGGTGCATATGTGAGTGTGGCAGTCTCTGTGCGTGTCTGGGTGGGTGCTGTGAGTGTCTGTAAGAGAGAGTGTATATGTGTGTGCATGAGTGTAGTGTGGTCTCAGTTTCTGAGCGGATGCCTGTGTGAGTGTGGGTGCCTGTAAGGGTGTGTGGGAGTGTCTGTGTGCGTGTCTGTGTACATGTGTGCCCGTGTGTATGTGTGTGTATAGGAGGGCCTGTGTATGTGTGCGTGTAGTGGTGTATGTGTCTGTGTGTGTATAGTGCAATGGTGGTCACCTGTAATGTGACATGACCCCAAGATCCCGGTTGAAGCCCTCCCTATGGGTACCAAAATTTGCTGTCAGCCTCTGCTCGGCCACTTTTCGCTGCTGCCTGTCCTGAAGTCCGCCTTGGAGGATGGTCACACGGAGGTTGGAGGTTGAATGTCCTCGACCACTTAAGTGTTCCCCAACTGGGATGGAACACTCCTGTCTGTTGATTGTTGTGCGGTGCCCATTCATCTGTTGTCGTAGCCTTTGCTCGGTTTCCCAGTGTTTGTTCAGTGACTGTGATTAATGCCAATCTCAATTGATTCTAATTATCCCAGTGGAGGGTTTTAATGATAAATGGGCGCCGTTCAATGTGTTATCCCATAACATGAGCGGAAGTATCACCGACAGCACTGATAGGGATCAGCAGATCCAGAGAGAGGGGGAGGAGAGATCAGAATCTGAAAACATTAGACAGGAATGTTCCAAAAATGGATCAGATGAATGAATCAATGGATGAATCATTGGACTGGCATGTTCCAACAATAGACAGGAGTTTATCCAATTATGTTTGGTATCTTTCTGCATTTTATTGGTGGTCATTATCATTGTGGATCTACTACGCTCTTCTCATTGTTCAATATTTTTATTATCCTTTCCTAGGTATGTTTGGCGTTCCTGGTAAGTGTCACTGTCAAGTTTTTTTTTTTCTGTATAAACTAGTTATGACTGTATTACTGGTCTTTCATATAGTCTACACTTCTTGTCGCTATTATTGTTCCTCCTGAAACTCTCAATCCAGATATTCACTCTACAGAATACTACTAACTTCATCAATGAACGTGTTCAATTACTGTCTCCCTCTCTGCTCTGGCATTGTTACTCATGGGTCTCTATGTTGACCTACTCAGCTCCAGCGTAGAACTACAATTTATTGTATCATGGCCTTTGTTATTTAAATATTAACAGCATGGAGGTCACTCTCTACTGTTCTGGTTACAAACTCCACTTCCTTCCACTGTTTCCATCCCATCCCTGGCTAATATCTGCAGTCACAACTGTATGTGGTCCCTTTGACAATTCTTCGCACCATTCCCTGGCCTTTTCACTCCTGAATATATTGCACTGGTTTATTCCATCTGCTGTTTGAATCTTGAGCTATGAAATACAGTCTTAATGAAGCCAATAATCTGCTGCTGCCGCTCCCAGCTTCAAACCTGCCAAAGCAAATCTGCTTCGAACTCACGACAAACTCCCATCCATCTGTCATTCATGTGCATGCCGATGTGTATTGCTATTGTGACTGGCAATGACTTTATTTTAACATTCTCAAACACATTACCTCATCTATCCATGAAACTTCTCTCGTTCCCTTTCTGTTGATTAACAAAAAGCCTGCCAGTTGTTCGTATTTAAAATAGTTTCCTCCATGTGCGTTCCTTCTCAAACAATGAGTTTCGCATTCAACCACGCCAATCGCGCACGCATACACACGCACTCTCTCTCTCAGTTTCTGATGAGCACACACACACACACAGACAATCGCAGCAAATCTTCCCATTGTAGGCAGTAACCTGATGCGAGTATGGTTAGAATATGATAGTAAAGTTTGCATTACTCTCTATGCTGGGCAGATAGTGCAGTTTACTGAGCAACACACTAGCATGGTCTGCACAGCTCTCCATGCTGGGCTGTCATCTTGTCCCAGTTTATGTTGTTTGTGGTGTTCTGTGAAGCAGATTGAGAATTTGATGTAACAAACCATTCCAGCTGATCTGACAATGCCTTTATTCGATGTTCTCATTCTTATCATTTTACTCTCGAAGATCTCACTTCTCCAGTTCGTCCCACTGCCCTGTCTGATTCCCCATATTTCCACAATATCTTTTCCGTTAATTAACTGTCTGTTTCTGTCTTTAATATGAATCTTTCTCTCCCTCTGTATTTTTCCCTGGGTTTAGCTTTTGGTTCCCTAGTGTATCAAGTGCTGGCATTGTGTAGTTCAGAAAGAGTGAAATGGTGTGTTTCAGGCTGTTGTTCACTTCGCGGTATATCCCATGTGATGGACAGGGGTGTTTTAGAAGTTATGAGACACATCCTTGGAACTTGGTCTGTACCTGAATTTGTCCCTCTCCGGTGACCTTGCGATCAGTAACACGAGGAAGTCCCTTAAGTTAAGGACCAGGCATCTAAATTGTGTGACAATGCTGTCACTTTTCTTAAAAAAAAAGATTATTTTCTCCTTTTTAAAATAAGAGATCTTAAAGGCCAAACTGCCTACTGAAAACGGCTCAAGTAAATAACTTACAACGCTTTTAGGGTTTATAATAAATAGCAGTAACAACGGCCTCGTAACTTATCCCAAGCTGCTACTCTCTCTGAAAACTGACTTGATGCTGTTTCCTCCTGAATTGGAGAACTGTATGAAGTATGTATGTCTGAATGTTCCTGTTTAACCAAGGAACATGTTTATGGAATGTTAGTATATTGGAACAGTTCATTTGTAGAAGATACTGTATCCATTATTCGGTTAAGGTTTCCAATAGTAAAATTATTCTAAATTCCTCGTTATTTTGAATGGATTTTCATTAGAGTGTTTAAATATATTGTGTTTTGCTTAATGGTGGGTGGGTTTGACTAGCAGCATCACATCTGGAACACCTAATTCACATCTACCTTTAGAATAGGAAAAGGGTGGCATCCAAGTTATCCTCTTAAACTGGTTTGAGGCAGTCGAGTTGGTCTATAGCAAACTGGGGACTCTTGTCTGGTTCTAAATCGATAACACCAAATTGGGTTTAGAATTACAATCCCTACAGTCTGCAAACAGGCCAATAGACCAAACAAGTCTACACTGACCCTCCGAGGAGTAACCTACCCAGACTCATTCCTCTACCCTAATATTTACCCCGAAAAGGATCCTAACCCACATACATCCCTGAAAACTATGAATAATTTAGCATGGCCTATTCACCTGACATGCACATCTTTGGATTGTGTGAGGAAGCCAGAGAATCCAGAATAAACTCATGCAGACACTGGAGATTATGCACCGGGAGATTATTCGGTACAAAGGTCGCATATGGCAGTTGTTAGTGTCTTTTGTTCCGGATGTTGAATACAGTTGGTTTAAACAGTGTTTTGTGTATAAAGATTCTTTCAGTCACTAAGAGTTCGCTGGGTGTGGAAGAAGTAAACTTGGGGGTTTTATAAAAGGTAATGAAGGCAAAGCTGTAGGAATTGACAGACAAGCTGGAGTTGCGTTTGCTTTTGTCTGTGCGAAAATGAGAGATAATTACAGCTATAGTTCCGGAATTACATTGGACGGAACCGCCATCAGACGCTTTCGAAATGGCTAGAATTCAATTTCAAATGAGGCACTTTGAACATGAGAAGGAATTGAAACAATTTGAATTATGATGAAAAGTAGAAATAAAAGAAAAGGAAATGAAGAAGGAAGAGAGAAAAGGAGAGAAGAAAAGCAAAGAGTTCCAACTTAAACGGTTAGCAATTAGAGAGGAAAGTTGACATAGAAGGCGGAGATCAAGGTAGATGGTAGGCTGGATGAGGAGGATAGTGAGGTTTAGCAACCCTGTAATAGCCTATGGCCTAATGAGGTTCTGTTTAAATACATCCAGGCATTATCTAAATTTGATGAGAAGGATGGGGAAGCCTTTTGAATTTCATTTGAGAAAGTGGCTAAACTAATGCAGTGGCCGGTGACCATGTGGATTTAGTTGATCCAAACAAAGCTGATAGATATTTGCATCCCTATCGGAAGAGGTATCTGGCCAGTATGGGGTGGTGAAGAAAGCCATCTGAAGTGCACAGAAGCCGACAGACAGCGTTTCATGAATCTAAAAAAAGGGTCCCTGGTTAAACTCACATTGAGTTTGAAAGGATAAAACAAAGTAATTTTGAATAGTGGGTAAGGGTATTAAAAACAGAGCAAAGCTATGGCACTGTGAGATAGATTCTTATTTTGGAGAAGTTCAACAATTCACTTCCTGCAGTCGTGAGAACTCGTGTGGAAGAGCAGTTACAATGGCAAGATTAGAAACTGAAATGGCTGATGATGATGATTTGGTTCAGAAATCAAAGTTTGGTTTCTGTGAGGCATGGAGAAGAATGTGCGAGATCTTAAAATATATACCTGTGAAGGTAAGCTATACTGGCATAGGCCAGGAGTAGCAGGGAAAGAGGTTACAGCATTAAGAGGTACAGAAGCATGTAATTCTTTTATGCTGAGACATGAGGAGCTATGTCATTCAGAAGGATGATTGGAGAGATGAGAAGTGCTCCATTATGTAACGTGTGGTTGGAGTGTCCGTTGGAAACATCAATAGATTTATTCCACAATGGGGAAGGAGGCCTTGCGCTTCGTGTTGGCGTTACAACGTTTCAGCATTTAAATTGCCAATAACATACATGAGCCAAATCTTTATCACTGATCGTGAACCCTTACAATTTTGGAGAAGTTTAGGGAAGGAAAGACCAGTCTGTTTCGATTGAGCTTATTATTGATGCCATTCAATTTCAAATTATACAGGTGACAGGGCGAGAAAACCGAAATTTTGACACGTTGTGGAGACTTGGATGAAGAAAGACAAAGGCATTCTGTGGCAGGAGTAAAATGATTGAAATCGAATCTATTTGTGAACATTTGAAGGCTCAGAGTCTATATATATATATACATGCATTGCAGACTACCAACAGAGGAAGTCTAGGAGGTCTAAAATGAATCTACGGTTGTATATTGATCGATTATTTTATTAAAGGTGGAGTCGTGAAGATACTATCTCTGTAAAAAGATCATTTTCTCTTGGATTTTTTTTAATAGAGGTTTTAAATGCAGAGGTACAGAACTGCTGTCTGAAAACAGTTGAAGCAAATAACTGAGAAAGCCTTTAGGTTTCATTAAACCGGTGGTAATAATGGAAGGGCAGTGGCCAGCTCTCCCAGAGCAGGTTTCCTCATTTTGTTTTTAGCTGCAGCATTCAGAAGCTGCTGGGGATCCCAGAAAGTTTGGAAGTTTTAATACATGATCCCCAGCTGCTTTTCTCTCTGAGATCTCTGTTGATGTTGTTTCCTCCTGGATTGGAAAACTGCTGTAAGGATCTATATTTGAGTATATCTTTGTGCCAAGCTGTGTAAACCAAGTAGGTACGGTATCTATTGTTTGTGTAAGTGTTCCAACATATAAGCTATCCCAAAATTTTCTTTTCTTTGATTGTATTTTAACTAAAGCATTTGAAAAGATTATATTTTGCTTAATATCGAGTGGTTTGACCAATCACAACATATCTGTAAGGCACACTTCACATCTATATTCAAAATAAGGAAAGGTTTGGATCTAACCGGCCTTCTTAAAATATTTTGGGGGGATATGGACTGGTCCACAACACTTGTACCGAGGGGTTTCTGACTGGTTCCTGTTATTGAAAAGTTAGTCCAGCAGCTGGGGATGGTTTGCTGGAAGTTGTGCTGTGAGCTGCTTCAGACATTCAGAGAGACCTGAGGATTTGGTGACCCAACTCTGGATGGAGCATGGGGACTGTAGCCACAGCATCTGTGTCTGCAACACGAACAACAAATGGAGCAGAGGCTGCAGAGAGGGGAAGCTCTGAAACCACGGAGTGAGTGCGTGTGGTGAAAGGGATCTGCTGTATCCATATCGGGTTTTCCAGGAACAGCTTCCCAAGCTTCACTTAACCAAGGAGCAGAGTGTGAGGGGCCCTGACTGAACAAGGAGCTGGTCATAGAATGGTGTAACCTCCTTCAACACGACCTGCAGCTTCACACCAGAGGAAGGATGATGCTGCCAGTGGCTGTGAGGGTCACTGTTTCATGCAGCTTATTTAATCCAGAAATTTCCTGGCAGGGCTAAGTGACATATCCATCATTTCCCAGTATCTCAACATCAATGTCACCATTCGGTGAAGGAGGATATATATGGTGGATGATGTATATAGATTGTTTCTCCCTAAGCAGGGAGCTGCCGGATGTATTCAGTATAATGGGATTCCCGATGGTGTACATGGCATCTGCAGGGCATCCATGTCAATGGGGAGAGGTAGAGGAACTGAAGGAGTTCTCTCTCTATTAATGTTACAGTGTGCCCATCACAGTGCATTATATTGGTGAATACCCACTGTCCTGGTAGCAGTCACGGCCTCTTCATTCAGAAGCAGTCAGCCATTCCCACCGTCATCGGGTCTCCACGTAGAAAGAAATGAATATATCTTGGATAAAGACCGTCCCCTTGATGCACGTTTCAAAACACCATCCCCACCACCAATCAACCACATTAAAGTATTCCATGTGTTCGGAGAGCAATGTGGTCACTTGGAGTGTCTGGGAGCTGACGATCAGGGATGGAGCAAAACCTCCCATGTCTGAACGGGACTGAGTGAACCCCCCAGTACACAGTATCATTAAGTCCTGTAATCTCTCTCCATTTTAGTAACATATTGCTTTCCATTATTCCTGTAAATGAAATGACAAGATATATCATGTTAAATTCCACCTGCCAAACTATTATCTATTACCTTTTCCCCTCTGAATCTATTTGCAGGCTTTCTACCCTCTCTTGGTAATTTAATCTCTTGCTTACCACAGCGACATCACCAAACTCATCATCTGTATATCTGTTCAATTTCTCTTCATAAGACAAACACTTCAAATATGGAATCAATCTAATGAAGCTCTTCTGAATTGCCTCCAATGGAAATAGCTCATTCTGCAGGACACCCAAACTGTACTCCAGTTGCAGCCTCACTAATGCCTTGCATAGCTACACCAACACTCCCTACCTTTCTACTCTATCCTTTTATAAATAACCACTGAAATTATGCTTGCATTTCTCATTACTAGCAGTACCCGCAGGCAGGTTTTCTATGATATGCAAGCAGACACCCAGATCCCTCTGCACCTAAGCACTTTGAACTTTCTCTCCATTTAGATAATAATTTTTCTTTCTATTATAGTGGCCAACTTGAATAGCTCCATATTTATTCACTTTAATTTTCCTTGCCAAATGTTGGCCCGTTCACCCAACCTATCCATATAGTTTTAAAATCTCTTGCATCATCATTCCGAAGTAATTTCCCACCAATGTTAGTGTCATCTGAAAATGTGGCATCGTATTTTCTATCCTGTCAACCGAGTACAGTAATAACATCGATTGCAAATGGTTGAGGCATGAGTACTGAAATCAATGACACTCCACAAATTGCATTTGCCAAAAGAAAATGACGCATTTATTCCATTTGACTACATTTTGTTGGATAACCAATCCTCCATCCAAGCGAACTAATTACTCCTAGACCCATGTTGTCTGATCTTACCACTTACTCTTTGGAGAAGCGACATATCCGATGCCTTCAGGAAGACCAGATATGTTCTATCTCCAGGATTCCCACGATCCACCTTGTTTGTGACATCTTCAAATAACTCAAGCAAATAATTGAAACAGGATTTAGCCTTCAGAAAGCCATGCTGACTCTGACGAATTGTGGTTTAAGTTTGCAAATGTCTTAAACAATGGATTCTAATAATTTGCCTTAAATTACAATAGTTTATTGTTTCACTTTAGTCCCTAATGTATACCATTATAACAAGTTCTTTCCTTTCGAAAACCTTTACGTTTTCTTTGAATTCCTATTTAATGTGCACAAGGCTTTAAGAGATCTGCTGCAATTACTATGAAGAGCCATGAGTTACTGAATGGAGTCATCATCCTGCTGGTGCACAATATCGATGGGCTGACTTCTTTCTGGTGTTCCCATGTTGTTATCTCCAAGGCCAGATTAACCTCACCCTGTTGATGCTTTAGAGGATTGGGAGATTACGGAATCTTCCTGTTGCTGTGTAACATTTTGAGGGGCTGATGGATCTTCTCATACTTCTCCATAACAGGTGGATATCCTGAACGGTGGATATCTTCCAGTTCCTATCTTACAGATATGAGGAGGCTGAATGGACTGATCCTGTTGCTGTTTAACAGGATACCGGTGCAGCATAGGCTCGAGTGGCTGATTGGCCTCCTTATGTAAGTGTATATCAGGCTCCAGGCTGAATAGCCTCATCCTGTTTTGGTGTTACAGGTTCGAAGGCCTGAATATCCTTCCGTTGTTCCTGTGTAACAAGCTGGAGAATGGAATGGATTCCTCCACTATCTGTGTAATTCACTTCACATGTTGAATCCTTCTGTCTTCTATGTTCAAATAAGATCATCTTCAATTTTTGTAAACTCCAATGGCTACTGGGTCAACCTGATCATCCTTTCATTATAAGTTAGCACCTTCATTGCAGCAATGAGTTGAGGGAACCATCTCTGAGCTGCGCCCAATTTAAAACATCCTTTCTTCATTGAAGAGATTAAATCTGCACACACGACTCCAGATGTGATCTGACTAAGACTCTGTACAGCAGCAGCAACACTTTACCAGCCTGCTTTAAGGTTCCCACACAGCTTAGAGCTGTCTCAGCTCTCTGGGGGAACACAGAGCATTGTTGGAAGATCATTGTCCTTCTCTACTCCATCAGCAAAACGGGAGATCTGGAGAAATTAAAGCTTGCGAAGATCATAAATGATGTGGTGAGATGATCTCTACCATTCACCTCCCAGAGCCCACCTTGCTCACATTCCAATGTATCTTGTGGGCGGCACGGTGGCACAGTGGTTAGCACTGCTGCCTCACAGCGCCCGAGACCCGGGTTCAATTCCTGCCTCAGGCGACTGCGTGGGTTTCCTCGCCGTGTCTGCGTGGGTTTCCTCCGGGTGCTCCGGTTTCCTGCCACAGTCCAAAGATGTGCAGGTCAGGTGAATTGGCCATGCTAAATTGCCCCTAGTATTAGGTAAGGGGTAAATGTAGGGGCATAGGTGGGTTGCGCTTAGGCGGGGCAGTGTGGACTTGTTGGGCTGAAGGGCCTGTTTCCACACTGTAATGTAATCTAATCTAATCTAATCTAGTAAAGTGGAGCGCAAAAACAGCAAGGAGGAGCAAACATTGATGGGAGTTATATATCAAAGTGAAAGCTGCAATACAAATGCTGGACATGTTTTTTTTAGATTAGATTAGATTAGATTACTTACAGTGTGGAAACAGGCCCTTCGGCCCAACAAGTCCACACCGACCCGCCGAAGCGCAACCCACCCATACCCCTACATTTACCCCTTATTACCTATCACTAAGGGGAATTTAGCATGGCCAATTCACCTAACCTGCACATCTTTGGACTGTGGGAGGAAACCGGAGCACCCGGAGGAAACCCACGCAGACACGGGGAGAACGTGCAAACTCCACACAGTCAGTCGCCTGAGTCGGGAATTGAACCCGGGTCTCTGGCGCTGTGAGGCAGCAGTGCTAACCACTGTGCCACCGTGCCGCCCACATGTTATAAAACAGAAAATGAGATATACACATTTGTGGCTACTGCAGTAATAATGTAATGTTTACATTATATCTAAACTGTGTTAACCCAATTGAATGCTGATGCTGGGAAAAATGTATTTCATGAGCACGTGTGAGATGGTTTGCGTTAACAATATGTCGAGCACTGAGCTCGAGATCAGGTTATTTAGGAATTGGTGTTGAGTGATCAGAAGAGCTAATTGAAACTGGAAAGGACCTTTTGGGAACAGTGACCACAATGTACGGGGTTTTCTTTTATGCTGTTTGAGTACACGGCAGTTTTTGTTTTATTTGAAGTAACCGTTATAAATCTGAGTCATGCAGCCATGAAAGTGTGAGGAGAAAGTGGGGACTACAGATGCTGGAGATCAGAGTCGAAGAGTGCGGTGCTGGAAAAGCACAGTCAGGTAGCATACTAAGGGCAGATAAATTGATGTTTCGGGCATAAGCCGTTCATCAGGAATGAAGCTTCTGGGCCAAGGGGGGTGAGAGATAAATGAGAAGGGGGTACGGCGAGGGGAGGTAGATGATATTGTGATAGGTCGATGAAGGTGGGTTGAAAGTAATAGGTGACGAAGGGAGACAGAACGCCTCATCTACTGCATCCATTAAACCCAATGTGGTCTTCTCTACATTGGCGAGGCAGGAGGTCAACTTGTGGATCATTTCAGAGAACATCTCTGGGACAGCCACATTGAACATCTCCATCGCCTTGTAGCTGAGCACTTTAACACTCCTTCCCACTCTGCTAAGGACATGAGGGCCCTGGGCCTGATCCATCACCAAACCTGAGTCACCAGAAGCCTGGAGGAAGAAAGCCTCCTCTTCTGCCTTGGGACCCTTCAACCACAGGGGATCATAGTGGATTTCACCATTTCCCAATTTCCCCTAATCCCAATTTATCTCGCTCCAACCTTCCAAGTCAGCACCGCCCTTTTGAACGTTCCTATGTGTCCACCTTCCTTCCTATCAATCTGGTCCACCCTCCTCTCCGACTATCACTTTCAACCCCACCTTCATCTACCTATTAGATGAAAGGAGGCAGCTTAGAAAAATGTCAAGTGTTGCAGTAAGCCAGTGGATTCAGAGAAATGTAGGACCCAAGGATGATCAAGAAACTGAGAAGAAAATCAAAAAGAGAAAAAGCATGCAAACGAAAGAAAAACATGAAAACTGCTAAAAAGCATCTATCAATGTATGAAAAATAAAATAAAAACAAGGTCAAATGTGGAACAGTTGGTGTGCGTTCAGGATAATTTATTGCAGAGAACAGATAAATTGCAGGGAAAAGAAACAGTTTATTTGCGTCTATCTTCATTGAAGAATGTCCAGAAATTCTTCCAGAAGTTCCAAGTGACCATGGAACTTGTGTAATTAAAGTCTAAGATCATTCTTATCAGTGTTGAACCTATCTTTGAAAATAAACCTGGATTGAGTATTTATAAATCTGACAGACTAGATGTACTTCATACAAGAATTTCAGAGGAAGCAGCAAAGACATGTTGAGTGCATCGCAGATTGTCACTTTATTTTCCGACACATTCCAGAAAGGCATTTAGCCAATCTGGATAAGGCAAAGGTTATAAATATTATCCAACACGTTAAGAAAGGATGAAGATGGTGAATGGTGAACTACAGACCAGTTATCTTGTCATCCGCAGTTAGGTATCTGTTGGACTCGATAACAAAGAACATGCTACAAGATATATAGAAGGTAATAACATAACTGGGGAGTGTGAGAATGTACCGATGAAATGAAAACCAGAAGTGGCAAACATATTTTTAGAATGGTTTGAAGATGATTCTTGTGAACATAGGCAATGAAGAACCAATGTATAACGTAGAGTTGGATATTCATGAGCTTTTTTTTTCAAAGAACTCACACAGTAAGCTCATAAGAAAAGGTAAAGCGAGAGGTATTGGGAAGAATAAAAACAAATGGGAAAGTAAAAATTAGGTTTACATTCATGTGAATGTAATTGGAATATAGAGGATGTCGTGCACCAGTTGCATCGAGTGTTCATGAGACTACACTTAGAGTACTTTGTACCGTTTGGAATCCCAATCTAAGAAAGAATATTTTGACTACAGAGGAACTGCAAAAAGTATTATCCAGATTAATCCATAAAATGGCAAAATTGTCTGATGTGGAAACTCAGGCTGTGATCTCGAGTTTCAATACATGAGAGGTGATTGCAGTGAAACTTAGAAACATAGAGCGGACTGAATAACAGAAGGACATGGAGAAGTACAAGTCGGCGAGATCAGGGAGAATCCCACGATATTCTACACGGACAAGTAGAACTGAATAATCAGCAAACAGTTAATGTCCATTAGAAACCAAAGGGGCAATCTGTGTGTCAAGCTGGAGAACATTGATGGATTGTTACATGAGACCTTCACATCTATTTTACTTGAGAGAAGGAGGAGGCAGGTACAGAATTCAAGAAGATGGACTGGGAAGCTCTTGAACAGATTGATATAAAATACGAGAAAGGATTTGAGGCTTTGTTCTGTATAAATATGGACCAATCTCCATGTCTGAATGAGTTGTATCACAGGGGGCTGTTGGGGTCAAAGGAGGAAAGACCCTGACTGAATATTTTAATTAGCTTCTGACCATAGGGGAGGTGCCAGAGAACTGGAGAGCTGCTAATACGATTCCACTTCACAGCAAGGGTGGGAGATAGACCAGGGAACTATAGACGAGTGAGTATTAGATCACTGTTAAGGAACCTACTGGATAAAATAGGGATGAGAATATCGAACTCCAATCAGAGTTGAAAGGTTTGATCAGGGATAATCATCATGACTTTATCAGGAGGAAGTCACATCCAATGGATTTGATTGAATTCGTTTGAGGAGGTCGATTGTTTAGTTTTGTAGGAAGGCCTTTGACAAATTTCCACCTGGAAAACTGAAAAATAAAGTAAAATCTCACAATATGAAGGGTAACTTGACAGGTTATAACGAAAATTGTCTGAGTAGCAGGAGACAAAGAGTGGTGAGAGAAGCCTGTTTGTGTGACTGGAGACCAGTGTCCCCTGGCGTACCACAGGGATCAGTGCTGTGTCCCTTTTTGCTTGTGTTATTCATAACAAAATATAGATATGAATGTGAAGGGGGCTAGGTGGAGAGTGAGGAAGGTGTGATAAGTAAGTGTATGTTTGACATAAAGATTGACTGGGTGGTTCGCAGTGAGGAGGAAGGACTTCAGTTTCAGGAAGATGCAGATGGAATGGTCAGATGGGCAGATCAATGGCAGATAGAATGTAACCCTGATAAATATGAGGTGATGCACTTTGGGAGAAGGAACCAGGCAGGGGAGGACACAATGAATGGCAGCACACTGGGAACCTCAGAGTGTGCTTCTCCACACATCCGTGAATGTGACTGGACAGGTTAATGGACTAGTTAAGAATTGGACCTTGGGTGTTGTGTTTCCTAATCAGGGTGTAGATTATAAGAGCAATACAGGGCTTTGGTTCCGCCAAAATGGAATACTGTATGTAGTTCTGGGAGCCACATTCCAGGAAGGATGTGATTGTACTGGAGAGGTTGCAGAGGGGATTCACCAGGATATTCCCTGGGATGGAGCATATCAGCTATGGAGAGAGGCTGGATAAGCTCGGGTTGATTACTTTGGAGCAGAGAAAGCTGAGGGGTCCATGATTCAGAAGGATAAGATTATAAGCGACACGGACAGGGTGGATAGACAGCAGCTGTTTCTTTTAGTCGGAAGGTAAAGAACAAAGGAGCACACTTTTAAAGTGTAAAGTTTGAGGTTGGGAGAGGATTTAAACTTTTTTTCACCTAGAGGGTGTTGTGTTCTGGAATTACTTCGTGAGAGGGGAATTATCACGGGTAACCTCACAATCATTAAAAAAGTACTTGGACGAGCACTTGGAAGTGTCATAACATTCCAGGCTAAGGGCCTGCTTTAGGAAAGTGGGACTAATATAGATCGTGCTGTACTTCTGTTGGCACAGAGTCTATGCCCCTGTGAGTGTATGGTGTGGAAGGTCAATTATTGAGCTGTTTAAGGCAGGAATTGATGGGTTTCTGAAGAGTTATATTCATAAGGGTTATAAGAGTGAACTGTATTAACCTGTTAAATTATGTCAATGTGAGAAATATGAGAAAACAGGTGCAGTTTCCTTACAGTTTGAAAGCAGAGAATGGAGAATGGGGAACAGGGAAATGGCAGAACTATGAAGCCACTACTTCCGTTCTGTCTTCACAGAAATCTCAAACAATACAAGGAAAACTAAGTCTGGTGTGGGAAAATGGTAGAGTACGTGCAACATAGAACATAGTAAGTAAATGGTTTAGGATAAATTATTGGGGCTGAAATTAATGGTCATAGACAACACTAACATAATTTTTGAAATGGGAATTATGTTTGAGAAACAGATTGGGAGACAAATGAAAGAGAAGCAATGGATGTTAAACATTTTGATTTTTAGAAAACATTTGGTAAAGCTCCAAGCCCAGTTTGCAAAATCAAATCTGAGTGGATTGGGGCTAATGTATGGGCATGTTTCTAGAATGGGACAGCTGGCAGGAAACACTGAATAGAAATAAACAGACTCGTCAAGCAACAGCCTGGCATTGTCTGTAAGGTATGATTCTGTAAGGGATAAGTCCTTACACATCTCGTCAAGAAACTTTGGGGACAATTAAACAATTCACTGGAGGAAGAGATTCCACAAATAACCCCTTCCTCCATGATGGAAGAGCCCATCAAATCAGTGTACAAGATAAGGCTGATTCATTCGCAACAATTTTCAGTCAGAAGTGCTGAGTGGATGATCCATTTTAGCCTATGTCCCAGATTCCCCATCACCTTCCCCGGATATCTCCTGTCTCATCAGCAGGACGGAAACAGCAGAAGTGGCGGCACATTGGGAGACAGTTAGAAGGGAATTGCTCTTGACTCCGAATCCCATGAAGTCTCATGGCATTTGTTTACACATGGGAAAGGAAAACTCCTGCTGATTACCATGTACCAGCCTCTTTCAACTGATGAATCAGTACTCCTCCATGCTGACCAACACTTGGAGGAAGCACTGAGGGGAGCAGGGATGCAAGATGTACTCTGGGTGTCAATGTCCACCTCCAAGACTATCTCAGCTACAGCATTACTGATCGAGCTGGCCAGGTCCTAAAGGATATAACTGCTATACTGGTACTGCGGCAGATGGCGAAGGAACCGACAAGAGGAAAATACATATTGACCACAGTCTTACTAATCTGCCAGTTGCAGAAGTATCTTTCCATGACAGAATCGCTAGTAGTGGCCACCGCATAGTCATTGTGGAGACAAAGTCACACTTGCACATTGAGAATATCCTCCACCATTTTGGGTGGTACTATCACGGTGCTAAATAGGACAGACTTCGAACAGATCTAGCAGCTCAAGTCTGGGTGTCCATAAGGTGCTATGGTTCATCTATAGGAGCAGAACTGTACACCCACACAACCTCATTGCTTGGCGTATCCCCCTCACAACAATTACTATCAATCCAGAGGATTAAGCTTTGTTCAATGGAGTGTGCAGGGTGGCAGGAGCAACACTGGGCATACCTGCAAATGAAGTGTCAGCCTGTTGAAGCCACCAAACAGGACAACGTGTGTGCCAAACAGCATAAGCAGTAAGTGATAGACAGAACTAAGTGATCCCACAAGCAAAGGGTCAGATCTAAGTTCTGCAGTCCTTCCACATCTAGTCGAGAAACGTTGGGGACAATTAAACAATTCATTGGAGGAAGAGATTCCACCAAAAAAAAACCCTCCTCCATGATGGAAGAGCCCAGCACTTCAGTGTATAAGATAAGGCTGATGCATTCGCAACAATCTTCAGTCAGAAGTGCTGAGTGGGTGACCTATCTAGGCCTCCTCCAGTGGTCCTCAGCGATTCAGTTACCAGTCATCAACCAATTCGATTCAGTCCACGTGATATCCAGACACGGTTGGAGATACTGATTACTCCAAAGAGTCAATACTCTGACAACATTCTGGCAATAGTACTGAAAACGTGTGCTCCACAACCTGCCACTCCCCAAGCCAAACTGTTTCAATACACTTACAACAATGGATTTCCCCGATTATACGGAAAATTACCCCAAGTATCTCCTGTTTACAAAAAGCAAATATATTTCCAAGTCAGGATGTTGAATGGCTTGGAGGGGAACCTAAAGATGATGGTATTCCCACTCTGTCAGTCTACTCTCGATCATCAGTAAAGTGGTGGAAGGTCTCAGTGCTTTTAAGCAGCACGTGCTCAGCAATACCCTGATCAATGACGCCCAGTTAGGGCTCCACCAGGGCCACTCAGCTCCTGACCTCATTACCTAGGTTAAAATATGTACAAAAGAGATGAATTCCAGAGATGGGGTGAGAGTGAGAGTCCTTTAAAACGAGTCTGCCTTCGACCATGTGCCGCATTAAGGGGCCTTAGCAAAACTGCAATCAATGGGTATCAGGGGCATACTCCCCGCTGGTTAGAATCATA
This sequence comes from Chiloscyllium plagiosum, assembly GCF_037043375.1. Lineage (NCBI taxonomy): Eukaryota > Metazoa > Chordata > Chondrichthyes > Orectolobiformes > Hemiscylliidae > Chiloscyllium > Chiloscyllium plagiosum. The sequence goes on along the minus strand of NW_028270169.1, from coordinate 71,557,559 downwards.
CCTGACGCGTAGGTCATGGTTGATAAAGGTCAGTCAACTCAGCTCCAAATCTGTAGGAGTCCCTTGACCAGTGGCCGAAAACTTCTTCAGGGCTGCTTCATCAACGACCTTCCCTCCATTTTAAGGTCAGAAGTGGGGATGTTCGCCAATGATTGTACAATGTTCTGCAACATTTGTGGCTCCTCAGATACTGAAGCAGTCCATGTTCAATTGCGACAAGATATGGACAGTATCCAGGCTGACAAATGGCAAGTAATATTCAGGCCACACAAATACCAGACCGTGACCATCACCAATAAAATACAATCTAACCTGCCCGTTGGTATTCAATGGTGTTAATATCACTGAATCCCCCAGAATCAAAATCTTGGTAGGTAATCTTGCTTAGAAACTCACTGGTCTCACCACATAAACACAGTAACTACAAGAGCAGGTCAGAAGCTAGGAATACTGCGGCGAGTAACTCACATCTTGACTTCCAAAAGTCTGTCCATCATCTACAATACATAAGTCAGAAGTGTGATAGACGACTCCCAATTTGCCTGGATGAGTGCAGCCACAACAACACTTAAGAAGCTTTCTACCATCCAGGACAAGGCAACAAGTTTGACTGTCCCTTCATCCACAATGCTCCACCATCAACGCTCAGCAGCAGCAGCAGTGTTTTACTATCTACATGCTGCAGTGAAATGATTCACCAAAGATCCTCAGAGACCATCTTCCCAATCACGTCTACGTCTATCTAGAAGGACAAGGAAAAACCATCATCTTCAGGTACCCTCCAAGCCAGTCACCATCCTGATTTGAAAACTTATCACCGCTCCTTCACAGTCACTGGGTCAGAATCCTGGAATTCCCTCCCTAATGGCATTGGAGGTCAACAGCAGCAGGTGGACTGCAGCGTTCAACAAGACAGCTCACCACCACCTTCTCAAGGGCAACTAGGGTCAGGCAATAAATGCTGGCCCCGCCAGTGATACCCAGATTCACGAAATAAATAAATAGAAATTAACATAGGAAGGTTGCTGAGGTGTCACAGGGATCGTTGCTTGGGGCCCAGCTGTTCACAATGCCCTTTAAACATTGGGTTGCTGGAATCAGATACAATATATCCCAGCCTGCTGACAGCACTAACGGATGTGGGATTGTGAGTGGGTGAGGAGGATGTAAAAAAGCACTGAGAAGACGAAGACAAGTGGAGTGAATGGGTAATTACGTGACAGATGGAGAACAATGTGGATAGAAGTGATGGTGTGCCCTTTGATGGAAACGATAAATTGGCAGCCTACCATTTGAAAGGGATTAGTTGGAACATGTTAATCTACAAAGGGGCATATGCTCATTTTTGTTGTTTCCTTCTGCATAAACATCTGAGCTTCCTGCAGCGCAGTGAGTTCTGTAACCAGAAGTCAATCCTGGGCATGGCATTGGCACGCTGACCAGTGTACACAGACCCACCAAGTGGGGAGCTGCAACACTGAAAAGGATCTGCATCTCCTTGTACACCAGTCGCTGAAAGCAATATTGCAGACACAGAAAGCAATGAAGAAGATAAATGGTGTGTTGATCTTCATTTCAGGGGGATGCAAGTAGAGGAGAAAGGGTGTCTTACTGCAGCTGTACAGGCCCTTGGAGAGACCCCATCTCGAGCATTGTGCAGTATTGTGTGCAGGTTTGGTCTCCTTGCGAAAGAAAGGACAAACCTGACATTGATGGAGAGCAGTGAAGGATGACCAGACTGGTCTCTGGGATGACGGGCTTGTTTAGGGAGCAGAGTTTGGGAGATTGGGCCAGTATTCCATGGGGTTTAGGAAAATGAGTGGAGATCTCAGTGAAATATACAAAACTCTGACAGGGTGAGGCAGATTGGAAGCAGGGATGATAATTCCCCTGGCTGGGACGTCTAAAACAAGGAGCCACAATATTAGGTACAGGCAGGTCACTCTGCATTGAGATGAGAATAAATGTCTGTACGCACTGACTGGGGAACCCGGGGAATTCACTCGCACCTGGAAACCAAGACACTGATTATAAATAAGGATTTAGAGACAGTAAAGGGATGGTGGGAGAGCAGGAGTACGGTGTGGAAATGAAGGGCCAACCATCATTAGAGTGAATTGGGTGGCAAACTCGATGGACCAAATGTACTCCTGCACTTCCTATTTTATAGCTTCCCAAGGTTACTCCCATTAACGGATATGAATATCGTGTGGGGTAAGTGCATTGAGGAGATTTTTTCCATGATCTAGAATGGGGAGGCTAAATGTGTTGTATGATCTACTCCTTTCCCGCTGTTTCTGTGCAGTCTGTGTGAAAGCTCTGTAAATGTTGTCACAAGCTCTCAGATGTTACGAAGGGGGTCTCTGCAGGGTCAACAGGACTGTGTTCCCATTCCCTTTTCCGACACTGATGCTGAGGCCGGATGTTCTGTCCGGTTTCATCCTTTCAGACCTCGGAGTAGTTAAATACAAATGAGTGCCTTGATTGGCCGTTTCAGAGACCATTGAAATGTTTATCACATGTCAGGGTCTTTGGAGTCACTTTTAGGCCAGCCCAGGAAATCACGGGAGATTCACTTCCTAAAAGTACATTGGAGAAGGAAATTCTGTTTACAATCGACATTGGCTTCAAGGTCACTATTACTGACACCAGATTTTAGATCTCGATATTTTATTAATTGTTTTTAACTTCAACCGGCTGCCTTGTCTGGATTAGTAATCCAGTGACATTTCCACAACACTACCTCCACATGGGGACCTGTCGGAAACTACACTGCGCAGGGTATTTATGTGCTGCTTGACAGCTCTGTCAAAAAGAGCTCCCACCAATTTGACTGTCGTAATAGGACTGAGGGGGTGATAATTGGTCAGAATGTAATTATTTCCCTCTTAGGGGACTGGACATAGCTGAGTAATTATCCACATTGCCAGGGAGATGTTAGAGTTGGAGTTAGACTGAAACAGCTTCCCCAGGGACACGGCTTGTTGTGCAGCACAAGACTTCAGTCCTGTTGCAGGAATGGGGTCAGGACCTTTGTCGTATCTATTGTGTTCAGCTGTTTCTTCATGTCACATGCAGCAAATCGAATTAGTTGAAGACTGGCATCTGTGATTTTGTGGGCACCATGATGAGGGTGAGGTGTATCATCGACTCAACACCTCTGGCAGAGGATGGTGCATCTTTTACACTGATGTGCAGGTCTGTTCCATTATTTAGGATGGGGATGTTTGTGGAGCCCTTTCCTCCAGTCATTTGTTTAATCGCCCATCACCATTTATGACTGAATTTGGTAGGACTGCAGGGCTTCCTTCAGATCTGTTGGTCAAGTCCGGTAGCTTAAATGAGTTAGCATCAGGTTAGGTTTCATGTGATTCTGATTCTGACATGTTCACGCACACGCACATGTTCACAACACCATATATGGTGTTGATGGTAATGACAGACTGAGGTGTCACCCTGGCAAAAAGTTACAGGTTGTGGTTGAATGCTGTTCTGCTTCTCCTGCTGCTGTGGTCTACAGCACTACATGAATACGCAGTTTCGAGCTGCCATATCTGCAATACAATTCTGCTGTCTGTTCCACAATTCTCCCTGAGATCCATTCACCCATCAGCCCTGCACTGTGACCAAACCTGGTTTCTGATGTGGAAATGCTTCCATTTTCAAACTCTCAGTTGCTGAGGGTCTGTCTCCCCGGGTCTTGCTTCCAATCTGACCCATTCCGCAAAAGAATTTAACTGATCTTAATTCAAATATTTAATTCACCTGAATCTTTTCCCTTGCGAAATGCCATCTTCTGTGTTTAAAGTGAATGTGTTTCCTCTGTTTCTCTCCCTTATCATGGTTAAGAGCTCTGTCGTGTCAGTGATGCCAGCATTATGTAGTTTCAGAGCCAATGAATTCTCTGGATTCCCAATCATCTTCACCACATTGTATGTTTCTCTTTTGGTTTGATGCTGTCCCTGACTTGCCTTATCACTCATGGCTGCGTTGTCCTCCCATGAGTATGTTTCATCTTCTTGGGGTTACATTTCTGGTATTATCTTCCGAATTATCCCCACAAACTTCTGCTATTGCTGCTCCATGGCCTTTCCTGCTCAGCTCCCCTTCCAATTAACTCTGGCCAGCTCCTCCCGCATGTCTTTGTAGTTACATTGCTTAATTATAACCATATTACATCGTGAAGAAAGCATTGCGTACAAACTGAAAGAAGGAGTTTTGAGAGATGGGCCACGAAGAATGACTGGTGGATTTCTTAACTAGATACAAATGGAGAACGAGTGAGAGAGAGGATATAGATATGGAGATGTGGAAAATGAGAAAACTATATTATTGAAAGAAGTAGATATACTATCTCAATATTTTAGCAATTCCTGTGTGCTGTGGTCCTTTGTACAGTGCACGTATAACAGAGCAATATGTTCAAATGCTGGGTCTGATGCCATAACTTTTTTCTCCAACAATATGACAGACACTAGCTTTGGAAAGAACCCAGCAGGCCAACATATTAATTCCTGGTAGAAAGGGGATTAACTGAGGTAAGGTGGGAAACCAGAAAAAAGAATTTATAACACACATTCTGATAAGAATGAGAGACTAGAGTTGGGAATCCCAGGAAAGGGGGGACGTTGAGAGAAAGGGAAGGTATCACTTCAGATGAGAATCAAATAATGTTTTAATGCTTTATAAATGTTACACATCATGTGTATCATTTTTAGTTAACTGTGTCTCAGTTGTTCATTCAGAATGTGTTGTACACATATGAACAATCTTCCTTATCTGAACACACACTGATTAAACAGTGTATAAAAAAAAAACTTTTCCTCCATTTCAGACTGTCCTGTTGTCATGCTAGCAGGATATATGAACACCAACTGGCTACCAAAAGACATGACCCACTCTCACTAGTTTCCATACATACAGAAAAAGAAGGACACCACGTTGACTGTGACAACACACACTTCCTAGGACAAAGCCACGCACGAAAGTTCTCATAAGCATGACATTCTAGCCAGAAGTACATCAATGCACACATCAATTTAGATCCTATCTACCGTCCCTTGAACAAAAAAACTGGAAATGACATCACGCAACTTAAGAAACCAAGACCTAGAAATAGAAAGACACGACATACCACCAGTGCATCACCAGAGACTCTCATTGATGATGTTACCCACTCATAGTGAAGAAACATCTGAAAACAAAGCTTCAAGCTCAGCGAGATAACATACATACTTATAAATGGTTGTTTTTCTCTTAATCGTTGAATTTACGACTACTTTGTCACTCATATTTTAACAGATAACGAGGTGAGGTGAGCTTTTCTGGGTGTGTGATTTTAATTAACAGAGGGGTTCGACATCGACATCATAACGGTTTGAGGTCGTATTGTATGGGATTTGAACAGATTTGGGGTACAAAAGGTCCCAGCAGATTCCATCAATTGGCAGTTAGTGACCTAGATCTTCAAATAAAACAGGTGAGAAAATTCATTTAATTGTGTTTCCTTGTGGTTGGTTAATTTAAAAGGAATGGCTTTTAATATTACTAAAAAGATTCTGAGGTTTGAAGATGGTACCCAAATTTGCCAAGAAAGTGTAGAAAGACAAAGGAAGGGCATACTTTTAGAATTAGCATGTAGATTAGAATTGGGTTTCACCAGAGACAAAAGGAAAGCTGTCACCATAATGGAGTTGGTCAAGCACTTTGGTGTATCAGAGAAGCAGGCAACTGCAGTCGATTTCGAAAAAACTTAAATTGCAAATATGACAACTGCAGTTACAAGATAAAGAAAGAGACTGAATAAGAGAGAAGATAGAGAAAGAGAAAGAGAGGAAAAGGAAAAGAGGCAGAATTTGGAATTCAGAAGTTTGGAATTAGATAAGAAAGTTAAATTAGCAGGATGAAGATGAAGGGAGAATGTAGGAATGTATTGCCATATTTCGGTGCGAAAAATGGCAAAACCGTTTTTATTTCAATTGCGAAATTGGCTCGGCAGATGGCATGTCCAGTGAACCTGTGGGTAATGCTAGTTCAGACTAAGCTGGTGGGTACAGCTTGAGAGGTATGTGCAGTGCCGTCACATGAGGGAACAAGAGATTATGCAGATGTCAAACAGGCTATGTTAAATGCTTATGAATTGGTACTAGAACAATATAGACAGTGGTTCAGAAATATAGAGACGGAACCAGGTCAGACTTATATTGAGTTTGAAAGAATTCAACACAGTCATTTTGATAGATGGGTGCAGGCCTTAAAATGGATAAGACCTGTGAGGCCTGAATGGAGATAATTCTGCCGGAGACTCACTTCCAGAGATGGTAAGAATTCATGTGAATGAACAGGAAGTTCAAGAAGTGAGGAGCGTGGCAGAAATGGCAGGTAAATATGCATTGGTACATGAGATGAAATTTAGCTTCTGGGAGGATTTTCATCCTGTGAGGGATAGAAATTGGGAGAAGGGGAGATCCTACACTACAAAACATAGAGTAAAGCACACTGCTAATAGTTTACCACCGGTGGAAAAGAAGCCCAAGGGGGTTGAAAGGTGGTGAAAGGCCTCAGGTGTTCTCACTATAACGGAGCGTAACACATAAAATTACAGTACTTATGGTTTAAGAAGGGTACTGGGAAAAGGTGTTTTCACTGCAGTAAGCTGGGACACACAGTGCTGGGCATTGAAGGAAGGCATTTTGGGAAAAGATGTGGTAAAAGAGTTTAAGCCAGTGGTATTAGTGAACCAGGTAAAGGAGACCCCAAGTAGAGCCGGGAAACACTTTATTTATGAGCAGTACATGGAAACACTTTATTTATGAGCAGTGGAGGCAGATCATAGTCAGCATGGCCAGACAGATCATAGGGTGGAAATAGACGTGGACAGAGTAAGGCATAAAGGTTAGACAGAACAGGACGTGCACTAGACAAGATCAACATGAACAAGATGAGCATTATTTGAACTTAGAGAGTCCATTCATCAGTCTAACGTGACTTTCCTAATAGTTTATATGCCTTAATTAACTCTCCCCACGTTATTGTCCAGTCAGCGTGTGAACCCGTACTGAACGTTAGGTTGCTCAGAATCCACAACAGCAGCCACAATACCTTCCATCTAAAACAGGTAGCCATTCCCACCCACTTCCGCCCTACATAGAGAACACCAGGCTGTCTTCTCTGAGATGAAAGATGCCTTCTTGAGACTTCACACAAGACATATGGTTTCTCTGCTCACCGCTAGAGAACCATGTTAAAGTCCTATAAGCAATGGAGCCAAGAGGGACAAAGTGGAGCAGTCTGTCTGTGCAGCCTCTGCTCCACTTGTTCATCATGTTAGAGCATCAATTTGGAGACAGTGAGGACTGCCGATGCTGGAGATCAGAGTAGAGAGTGGATTGCTGGAAAAACACAGCAGGTCAGGCAGCGTCCGAGAACCAGGAGAATCGACGTTTCGGGCATAAGACATTCATCAGGAATCAGCATAAATTACCTAAATCTGCCCCTGTGTAAGTGCATTATGGTGGGAATGGCCTCCTACTGTTCCTGTGTAAGTGGCTCAAGAGACTGACTAGCTACTTCTTCGTCCGATTGGACAGGGCCAAGTGCCTGACTGGGTTCCTGTTTAACAGCTCGATGTGCTGATAAGTGTGACAATGCTGCAGCTTTAAGAGGTTATTTTGTCCTGGTTTATTTTAAGAGAGAGATTTAACGATTGTTACCAAGCTGGCTAGTTAAGACCACTCGAGTAAACAGCGAGGGAGGCCTTGGGTGTGGCCAGCTCTCACAGGTTAGGATCACTGGGTTTTGGATTCTCGGCAACATCAGAAACTATTGGGGTTTCCACAGAGTTGGAAGCTTCAGTGAACGTCTCCTGGCTGCTACTCTCTCTGAATTTTCTCTTGCTGCTATTTTTAATACCTGGATTGGAGAGATGTTTGTGACATTCTGTGTCTGAATATTTCTTTTTGCCAAGGGACGTATTTATGGGAGTTTCCTATGTTGGAATAGTTCAATAGTAATAGCTCCTAGATCTATTATTCTGTTAAGCTGTCCAATATAATTACATTATTCTAAATTCCTCTTTCTTTGGTTTTGTTTCATCTTTCGTGTTTAAGTAAATGGTGTTTTGCTTACCGCCGAGTAGTTTGACCAGTCACATTGCATCTGGAACAGAAACGTTACATTTCCATTAAAAAAAGAAAACATTAGAATCGTGGCTACTGCCTTCAAATATTTTCGAGGGGCTCCGATGTGGTCCATCACACTAGACTCCTTCCCTTCCTGAGTAATAGGCTGGAGGCACTGAATGGGCTGTCCCTGTTCTTCTCCAATAGTGTCAATGGGCTGAATGGCTTCCTCATATTCCTGTGAAACCAGCGTTAGGTGCTGAATGAACTCTTGTTATTCTGTGGCAATGTGCTGTTACATGAATGTTACTGACACTTTATCACCACAAGTCTCAATGGAGTCTGGGTCTTGCTGCAAATGGACACAGACCAGTTCAGGAGCTGAGGGGGGACAAAATGTTCCAAACATTGTGGAATCTTCAGCGACCATCCCCACTTCTGATCTTATGGTGGGGAGGGTGAGTCGGGGAGACATTGATGAAGCAACTCAAGATGTTTGTGAAGAAGAAGCTACACTAAGGAACTCCCACAGAGGTGACCCAGAACTGAGATGATGAACATCTTCCTTTGTGCCATGTTTGACTCCAAATACTGGAGAGTTTACTCTGATTCTCATTAGGTCCAGCTCCTTGGTGTCAACAGAAGTCAACCACTGCCTTGATATCGGGGCCAGTCATTTTTACCTGAACCCTTGAGTCAACCTCTTTTGTTCATATCAATAAGACATGATATAGGATCAGCAAGTGTTTTCTTCAAACAGGTTGGTATTGAATGTCAGGATTTCTCTTCTCAAGAGTGTTGGGGAGCAAGATGACTGAAAGTATTTGAAGAGGAGGTAGATAGATATTGACCTGTCAGAGAGGTGAGGGCTATGAATAATTGGGTATGCAAAATGATTTGAGAGCAAGAGCAGATCAGTCATGATCTTAGTGAAGGGCAAGGCAGGCTTGGGGAGCGAACGACCTTCCCCTGATTCTGATGTTCTCCCATTCTGTTATTTGAAATTTAGTGGGTGTTATTTTCATGAAAGTTCTTTTATTGAATGTTGCAGTCAGGGAGACCAGAGGATTTTGTGAGTCATTGCTTGGAGAGGTATGTGGGCTGTATTCACAGTGGATCTGGGTCTACAAAATGACCAACAAATGAAGCACAAGTTGCAGAGAGGGGGAGCTCTGCAAAGAGAGATGAGGGGCCTCTTTCATATCCAGCCTGGATTTTCCAATTACATTTCCCAAATCACCTCAAACCGTGTGGGACAGTCCTGAAGGGCTGATTGGTCTCCTCTGTTTATGTACACCAGGTTATAGGAATAAGTAGCCTCCAACTGCTCCTGTATAGCATGTTTGAGTGGCTGCATGGAACACAGGAACGTGGGACTGAGGAGCAGGAATGGGTCATTAGACACTTTGAGCCTTCTCACTAGGCACTAAGATTGTGGCTGATCAGGTTGGGGTCTCAGCCTCACTTTCCTGTCTGTGTCCCATTATGCATGACTCACTTCTCTGTCAAATATTTACATAACACAGCTTTCAATCAATATGAGCATAGAGGCACAATAAACTTCCAGTGAAGAGAATACCGACTTGAAAGGTCCTTTCAGAATTTTTTGTCATCCCTCTTGTAGAATCAGAGAGTCATGCAGAATGGAAACAGATCCATTCGTCCAATCTGTTCACTCTGATCAGATATCAAATCTGATCCAGTCCCATTTGCCAGCATTTGGCCAATATTCCTCCTCTCAGATACTTTTAAATGTACGACTGTAACCGCCTTCACTACTTCCTCTGACAGAACTTTCTATGCACGCACCACTCTCTGTGTGAAACATTTACCTTCATGTCCCTTCTAAATCATTCTCCCGCTCGCCTTCAACCTATGCCCTCTTGTTCTGGACCACCCCTATCCTGGGGAGAAGAACGTGGCTGTTCAGAATATCCATGCCACTGATGATTTTATAAACCTCTATAATGTCACCCCTCAGCCTTTGACACTCCAGGTAGAAACACCTCAACCTAATCACCCTCTCCCTAAAGCTAAAACCTCCAGTCCCGGAACATCTATGTAAACCTTTTCTGCAGACAACCGAGTTGCACGCAGTATGCTTAAAGTGGCCTTAACAACTTCCTGTACAGATGCAACATACCACCACAACTCCTATACTCAATGCTCTGACTGATTAAGGCAAATGTGCCTAATGTGTTCTGCACCACACTGTCTACCTGCGACTCCACTTTCAAGGAACAATGTACCTGCATCGCTCGGTCCCTTTGTATCACAACACGCCCCAGGACCTTTTCATTAAGTGTATAATTTCTGCCTTGATTTGCCTTCACACAATACAAAACCTCGTATTTATCTAAATTAAACTTCATCTGTCACTCCTTGCCCCTTTGTCCCATCTAAGTGTGGTCTCGTTGTACTCTGAGATAATCAACTACACCACCTTTCTGATGTCATCTGTGAACTTACCAACTCAGTGGCCCCAATACTCACATCTAAGTCCTTTACATAAATGATGAAATGCAGTGAACTCAGTACTGAATCTTGCAGCACACTGCTGCTCACAAGCCTCCAGTCTGAAAAATACCCCTTTTCCTTCAGGCCAAATGTGACTAGTTTCCTCTGTATCCCACGTGACTGAAACTTACTAATCTGTCTACCAATCGGAATTAAATACCAGCTTTGAAGAGAGGCTGAGGAGGTTAGGTTTATTTTCCCTAGAAAAAATGAGATTTAGGGGGTCCTGGTTGAGGTTTGCAAAATCACGAAGTGTATAGACAGGGTGGATAGAGACAAGCTTTTTCCCAGGGTGAAGTATTCAATAACGGAAGGTTGTGCTTTCAAAGCGAGAGATGGAAGGTTTAAGGGGGATACACGCGGTAAGTATTTCACGTAGAGGGTGGTGGGCGTTTGGAACGCGTTTCCAGCAGATGTGGGGGAGGCAGGCACGGTAGATTCATTTAAGATGCGTTTGGACAGATGCATGAGTAGGTGGGGAGCAGAGGGATACAGGTGCTTAGGAATTGACCAACAGATTTAGACAGTACATTTGCATCGGCTCAGGCTTGGAGGGCGAAGGGCCTGTTCCTGGGCTATAAATTTTGTTTGGTCTTTGTTCTTTAAAGGAACACCTTGCTGAGGTCCATATAGACAATGTCACCCAAACTGCCTTCATCAATCTTCTTTGTCACCTCTTCAAAAAACTCAACCAAATTAATGAGACATGATTTCCCATGCAGAAAGCTACGTTGTCTACTCCGATCAGCCCTTGCCTTCCCAAATGCCTGTAAATGCTATCCCTCAGAATCCCCTCCAACAACTTACCCACCACTGACATTAGGCTAACCGGTCTATAGTTCCCCAGCTTTTTGGGTCACTGTTTCCTTTTCTAGTCCCACTCCTCCACTGCTCACAACAAATGTTAAATATAACCAGGTTGGTGATGTGGCCGATGATATCCGTCTCATACTGGGTCAGGGTCAGTTTGAGGAACAAGTCAGGCTAGTTTCTTTAATCTGCTGAAACAACACGTTTATGATCCAGAGCAATGTTACTCAAACTATGATGGAAAGATGAATGGCAAACTGTTTGGATATTGCAAATATATAATCAATTTTTCCCTTTCTAAAAACACTGACACACACACACACACACACATACACACACACACACACACACACACACACACACACACACACACACACACACACACACACACACACACACACACACACACACACACACACACACACACACACACACACACACACACAATCTCTGCAATTTTAACTTGAAAGAACTTGGTCCAAATATTATTGGAACTCATGACAGAGGAAAAATTGTGAGATTGTCCAAAACGTTATTCTGCTTCTGAAGATATTGTACTCACACAAGCTGCTAGCAATGGGATTTCATCCTGGGAGAGTTTGGATTTGGCTGAATTCCCTTTGCTTTAGGCATTGAGTAGATTCCAGTGAATTCTGGTTAGGGATCATCCAAAGGGTAGCACGGTGGTTAGCACTGCTGCCTCATAACACCAGGGACTTAGGGTCGATTCCAGCCTTGGGTTGCTGTCTGTGTGGAGTTTGCACATTCTCCCCTTGTCGGTGTGAGCTTCTAATGGGTGATCCAGTTTCCTACCACAAACTGTGTAGGTTCGGTGGATTGGTCATGCTAAATTGTCCATAGTGTTCAGGGATTTCTAGGTTATTTGCAATAGTCAGGGGTAAATATAGGGAAATGGGTTGGGAAGATTGGTATGGACTTGATGGGTCGAAGGGCATGTTTCTACACTGCACGGATTCCACAAAAATAACAATGGTAGCGATGACTGTAGAGATTTTTTTTTCGCTCGCACACGTTGCTGTGATGAGGAACAGTGAAGGAGCGAGAGTGTAATAGGCCATTCCTTTTCAGGCAGATTACATTTTCTCCCTCTCTGAATTGAACCACACAGTAAAGTCATCCTCTCCCAAACTGGAACATGTGAGGTCTCCTTGTACATTGTCCAAACAATGTCTCCATCACATTCCCTGTTCCATGTAGGTGCATCATTGCTGTTGTCATATACAGAGCCATACACTTCGCAGAAAATTGTCTCGTTCAATTTGAAATATGTTTTTCTGTCCCTGCGTCATTAAAAAAATAAAAATGTTTAATTTATTCAAAATACCTGTGTTAAACTGAATGCATTTTTAAACAAATACAGAAAATGCTGAAAAAGCTCGCCAGGTCTCTCAGTACCGAGATGCTGTAGGTGTACCAGCCTCCACCACTTCCTCTGGCAGCTCATTCCATACGCATACCACCCTCTGTGTGAAATGGTGCCCTTTAGACCTCCTCAAAACCTTTCCCCTCTCACTTTCCACCAATGCCCTCTAGTTTTGGACGCCCCTAACCTGGGGAAAAACCCCTGACTACTCACCTTATCCATGGCCATTTTGATTTTATAAACCTTTACTGCTGCAAAATGTGACCCCAATCAACACGAATGGCTGTACTTTCAGTCATCTGGGCCTAAATTCTGAAATGCAATACTGACACCTCTTCCTTCTCCATCAAATCACAATTCTAAATCCATTTTAATCAGTTTGTTCAGATGTATACTGAGACACTTCTGTGGGCTTTACCCTTGGACCTTTGTGCCCGGAGGTAGGGACACTAGCATCACTCTGCAATACCCATAAAGCTGTAACAGTATTCTCCTGTGTGTTTGTTCATTATCCTGTTCTGACATGCTGGAATATACCTCTGCAACAGGCAGGACTTGAATCCAGTACTTCTAGCCCAGAGCGAGGAACACTACCACACAAGTTCAGGAATTGGAATCAAATCCAGAGCTCTGGCTCAGAGACAGGGACACTACCCACCACACTACCATTCCCAGATTTTGGGTCATATTTTAGTGCCCACTTTCAGCTTGGTGTCCATTTATTATAATCAGGTTACCATTACTGAATTACAAACAACACTTTGTATTATTAAACAAATGCAAGATATTGGTCTCAACTGTAGGATATTGAGTGTACGTGCTGTGCCATCGAAATTAACTATAAACATCTTTAATTGCTAGTATCTGTAATCTGCAATATTAAGGAAAGAAATCCTGCAGACACAATCTGCCCAATGAAGGGTCTCAAATAGATATTTATTGCTGAACACCAGAGACGAAGGAAGACCTTAATTTCTGACCCCAAAACACCTATCACTCTTACCCAACTGTCATGTGCGAATCCCCTTTTCCTAAAACAATGAAATGACACTAGGTCGCTGATTACTGCCCTGCCACTCCTCCCCACTGACTGTGTCTGCAATCTGTCCCTCCTCCCCCTAACCATACAAGGCAACCCAAGCTCAGGATCTTTGTGAAAATCAAGGCCAGAGTGTGCAGGCATCCTGGAGATGGGGAGGATATTTTAAAGGGGAAGAGTGAGGAGGTAGTAATAACACACACTGGGCTGAGGGGTGGCATTTGGAGCTTAGTTTGGATTAATGCGAGGTTTTGGGTTTGGTAAATCAAACAACAGCAGGACCTATACAATTGAAAATAGAAAGCAGTGTTGTAGTATAGAAACCTAGGCCGTCAGGTTTAATTCTTTAAAATTTGCATCTCATATAGATAGTGTGGTTAAGACGTTGTTTAACACACATGTCTTCATAGGACAGACCTTTGAGTATCGGAATTGGGATGTCATGTTGTGGTTGTACAGGACATTGTTGGGACCTCTTCTGGAATACTGTATCCAGTCTGGTCACCCTGCTCGCTCATTCCATAGGCACACCACCCTCTGGGTGAAAAAGCTGCCCCTTAGGTCACTTTTAAATGCTTCCCCTCTCACCTTAAGCCTATGTCCTCCAGTTTTGGATTCCCCGTACCCTTAGAAAACAACTTGACTATTCACTTTGATATAACTGACGTTGATATTATTAAGCTGGAGAGGGTTCAGAAGAGATGAAACTGGATGTTGTTGGGAAAGGAGGGAGTGAGCTATAAGGAGAGGCTGGATCGGCTGGGACTTTTTTCACTGAAGAATATGAGATTAAGCAGTAACTTTACAGAGGTTTATAAAATAATGAGGGTTACAGAGAAGCTGAAGGGCTGATGTCTTTTCTCTAGAGTTGGGGATTCAAAACTGAGGGATTTTGAAGGTGCGAGGAAAAAAGATTTATGAAAGTCACGAGAGGTACTTATGTTAGACAGAAGCTGGCTTGTGTTTGGAATGAACTTCCAGAGGACGTGGTGAAATCAGGGACAGTTATAAAGTTTAAAGGACATTTAGATCAGTACATGGATTGGATTTTGCTGTGAGCAGCTGCCCTCTCCCTCCCCCTCTCTGAATGAATCCCTGCTGATTTTCACCCTCTGCCAATGCCTATGCAGTGGCATGTGGAGGCAAGCAGAGGGTGGCATTGCATCACTTTAAGCACCACAAAGACTGCCAGACCTGCCCCACACAGAGACACACAGATACACACACGGGAATGGTGAGGACACGGCGTGAAGCTCATCTGGTAACTTAAATGTAAAATAAAGAAATGCTTAATTCGCCTTGTAAACTGTTAAAATATGGGGGACAGATCTGCCAAATAAAAACATCAATTTATTTTTTCACTCTGAAAGTGAACATTTTACATCAACTATGCACAACTCTGGGACCCTCTTTCTCTTAACTGCTTATTACCCGACTCCAGCTCGATAGCAATATACTGTGTCTGGGTCTGCCATCCTCTCATATGCACAGGTGCTTGTAAGCTCTCAGTTCAGAACAGCATTCCCTCTCTCTTAAAGGGAGAGTACACATTTTCAACTTCATCACATTATACCCTGATGAATATCGATAAGTGGAACCTATCCGGATTTCTCTTGCTCTGTGGTTTGTCAATATTTCATTTGCTCCGTCTTGTGTGTGCAGGATTTTTGTTGCTCCATTGACAGCATGTCATTATTCGACTCTGTCCATAGGAATATATCAGTATTTCACTTGCTCACAGTCGTGTGTGTGGGGCAGGATTTCAGTAATTTCATGGGGACTGTGACGCTATGACAATCTGAATGTTTGTAGATGGCACCGAACCTGGAAGAACTCTGAAGTCTATGGAGGACAGTGTGGAACTCTAACAGGACAGTGATATGTTGGAGTAGTGTTCAGGTGTAAGGCAGATAGGGATCAGTGAAGAGAAGTGTGAGATGATACACTTTGGAAGGAAAGACAATGAACGGCAGGTTAAAGCAGGCTGTGACATTATAAAGGGGCTGCAGGAACAGAGAGCGCTGCGTGGATATGAGCACAGATTGTTGAAGATGTCAGGACAAGTAGGGAGGGCAGTTACTATCACAGATTAGTTTCAGTATCTGAGCTGTTTACAGGGGGACGTGTAGGAGGGAGTCTCGGTGCTCCCTTTCTCGGAGGTGGTGGTGATGATGTGTTGTGAGCCCACCCTCCTGCCCACTGAGACCGGGGGGATTCCATTTGTTACCAGCGCGACACAAAGGGGAGATGGCAACAGGGCCACTGCTTCTAAGTTGTGCCGGGGGAAACGGAGGTGCCAGGGGGTTTAAAGTGAGAATTGCCCTTCACTGATCATTGCTCCGTACTCGGTCGGTGGGACGTGGATGTTTCAGAATCTCCACACGAGGCGTCCTGGTCGTCTCCGGCTCGTACCAGGGTCCTGCCCACATGGCGGGGGGAGGGGGGTGAGGGAACGGATATCAGGCACTCCACCACCCGGATAGGCCCTTCCTGTCCTATTCCAGGCTGTTTCTCCTGAAATGGGAGAAGTGGGGGGATGGAGTGAGGGTGGGAGTGGGTGGTCCTGCTGTTAGTGTTAGTGAAGGTGGGGAGGGGGTCACGGTGAGGTGTCCGGAGGGAGTCAGTCCACATGTTGTATCCATGCAGTGTTATTAGTGTGGGGGTGAAGTGGAGGGAGGGGGGAGAGAGAGGGAGAGAGAGAGAGAGAGAGAGACAGAGGGACAGAGACAGAGAGAGAAGGTGCAGCATGCGTCAGTGAGAGTGGTGGACTATGAGCCTTGTTCGGGGGTCAGTGCTGTAACAGATATACAGTGACTGTGAGGGAGCAAAGAGAACACGGTGACCCTTATCCTGACAGAGCGGGGAATGTTATTGAAGCTTGTCCTGTATTCCAGGACATTTCTTCAGACTGAGATACTGCACTGAGCTGGGTGGTGAGCTCAGACCATGCCCGTTGGGTCTGGTGGTGTCGTCCCCTCTGGGAAGAGAATGGTCCCCCTCTGTACTAGCCCATCCACCAGGACCTCCGTGCCCCTGTTGACAAACCGTGGTGTAATTGTCCCTTATCTGCCATGCTCGGGGTAAACTATGCAGGGCAGCTCCAAGCTGAGAAAGCTCAATCGTTGTCCATTGGGCTTTTAAAGATGACATCAGTGTCAGGGATCACGGAATATCCAGGGGCATCTGGGTGATGGTGTGTACCTACAGCCATGAAGGACTCCATTTACAAAGTTGTAGATCAAATGCTCATCTAAAACCCTCCATCATCTGACCTCACACCAATATCACTTTTTCCCATCTTTCCTGGGAAGACTGGTTCATGTTACAGGGTGCTATCGAAGTGTCTACTTTTCAGCATTCTGAAACCTGGGAACACATCCTTCCAGGACACTGTCTCTCAGTCTCCCCGTCTCTGTCTATTTCCCAAACCCCTCCCATGTGGTGATATTTAAACTGATTCCCCCGCCATCTCTCTCTGGCAGTGATGTTCACACCCACAGCAGCCCCTTGTCAGGGCAACAATGGAGAGTGGAGCTGAAAATGGATGGGAGCTGCACATCCTGTCACTTCCAGCCCGGGGTGCAAGTTTCCCCACGCTGGGCAGTGATCTAACGCAGTATTACTGAGCATTGCACTGGGGTGGCGGACACAGTACTGCATGCAAGAAGGGTAACTGCTCCTGGTTTACAGATCAATGCACTCGGGTGGGGTACACAGTCCTACATGCTGGGAGGGTAACCGCTCCTGGTTTACAGATCAATGCACTCGGGTGGGGTACACAGCCCTACATGCTGGGAGGGTAACTGCTCCTGGTTTACAGATCAATGCACTCGGGTGGGGTACACAGCCCTACATGCTGGGAGGGTAACCGCTCCTGGTTTACAGATCAATGCACTCGGGTGGGGTACACAGCCCTACATGCTGGGAGGGTAACCGCTCCTGGTTTACAGATCAATGCACTGGGGTGGGGTACACAGTCCTACATGCTGTGAGTGTAACTGTTCCTGGTTTACAGACTAATGCTCTGGGGTGGGGTATACAGTCCTACATTCTGGGAGTGTAACTGTTCCTGGTTTACAGATCAATGCACTGGGGTGGTGTACACAGTCCTACATGTTGGGAAGGTAACCGCTCCTGGTTTACAGATCAATGTACTGGGGTGGGGTACACAGTCCGACATGCTGGGAAGGTAACCGCTCCTGGTTTACAGATCAATGTACTGGGGTGGGGTACACAGTCCGACATGCTGGGAAGGTAACCGCTCCTGGTTTACAGATCAATGTACTGGGGTGGGGTACACAGTCCGACATGCTGGGAGGGTAACTGCTCCTGGTTTACAGATCAATGCACTGGGGTGGTGTACACAATCCGACATGCTGGGAGTGTAACCGCTCCTGGTTTACAGATCAATGCACTGGGGTGATGTACACTGTCCGACATGCTGGGAGGGTAACTGGTCCTGGTTTACAGATCAATGCACTGGGGTGATGTACACAGTCCTACATGCTGGGAGGGTAACTGCTCCTTGGTTGCAGATCAATGCATTGGGGTGGTGTACACAGTCCTACTAACTTGGAGGGTAACTGCTCCAGGTTTGCAAATTAATTCACGGGTGATCACTGCACAGATCACTGTGCTGGTCAGTCATTCTGGTTGAGGTTTATAGATACTGCGATGATGTGGTCTGTGCAGCTCCACATGCTGGATGGATATTTGTTTCAGGTTCACACATGAGTGCCCTGTTGTGGTCTGCACAGCTCCCAGTGCTGGACAGATATCTAATCCGTGTTTATAGACCAATGCACTGATGTAGTCTGTACAGTACTCCACTCTGGACAGATCGCTGGATTGCATTGACCAGTGGAATGGATGAATCTGGACAGATTGCTGGGTTGTACTGAGCAGGACACTGGCCTGGTCTACACAGTGTTCCACGGTGAACAGATATATCCTCTGGGTGTATGGTGTCTGGGCTGGTTCTGTGAGGTGGATTGAGAATGTGGTGTATCTAACACTCTCAGCTGATCTGGCAATGCCTTTAATTCCCATTCCTGTGATTGGACCCTCCGTCTATCACCCCATTAATGCTACAGTGTGCCCATGCACAGTACATCATGTTGGTGGGGTAGGTAGGGGGAAAGGTGATGGACAGGTCAAGGAGTTCCCCGGAATGTTCTGTCCCCGACATTCCATAACTGCCATTCCCCGGAACGTTCTGTCCCGGACATTCTATATCTGACATTCCCTGGAAAGTTCTGTCCCTGACATTCTATAACTGCCATTCCCCGGAACGTTCTGTCCCCAACATTCTATAACTGACATTCCCCGGAACGTTCTGTCACTGACATTGTTTGTGAACGGCCGGACGTCAGTGAATTGAACAAACGATAAGATCCCGAGGGAAGAGATCCTGTTCCAGGGAGAAGGAGACAATGTTCCTAAGGCCCCTCAGGCAGTTAAAGGGGTGAATACGTTTTCCCTGCGTTTACAGTTCTCCACGACACAGGCTTGACCACAATTTAGACCAAAATACAGGAATTCCCAAACTCCGTTTGTCTTCAGGAAACTGGGAGAGAATCCTTCAGAACAGCAACGTTTCCACCCTCCGTATTGGGAACTGGGAAGGAGTGACCTGTGTCTGCTCTCGAGTGATCGAGTGTGTGGGAATGTTCTAGAAACCATCTGTCCTTATGGATGTGACTCTGTGTGTTTGGGGAGGGAGGGTTTCTTGTGGTTTATGACCCATTTTTGTCAGTAATTCAGACCTTCCCATTTGTTATTCCAGCTCCAATTATTTTAATAAATCCCTGAATACAGGGACACATTTGAAAATCTCACTGGGTCCCCAATCAAACGGGTCCCTTTGCCTCCAGGCTGATGGATAATGGGTTTGTTTTCCTTCCTCACAGTTAACGTAGTGACCATCTACGTCCTGCTTTATAAAGATTGTGGATTGTCTCCATGTGTAAGACGTTACCTGGGGGCCATGGCAGCGGCGGATCTCCTGGTCATTATCCTCGACCTGATCCTGAGACACATTCCCATTGTTTATCGGGAACAGTTTTATTTCCTGAGGGACTCCGTCCCCGTGTGTAATATCCACGCCGTCCTGGTTTATGCAGCCACTGACTGCTCTGTCTGGTTCACCATCACTTTCACCTTTGATCGGTTTGTGGCCATTTGTTGCCAGAAGCTGAAAAGTAAATATTGCAGTGAGAAAACAGCGGCTGTGGTTCTGGGAGCAGTGACTGTGCTGAGCTGTTTAAAGAACATTTTCTGGTATTTTATGCTCACGGCTCGGTATTGGCTGGTGAACGACCCCTGGTTTTGTGATGTAACAGTCGCTGTTCTATTATCCAGTGTCTGGGTCACAATCGAGTTCCTCCACCACATTCTAACCCCATGTGTCCCATTTCTCCTGGTTCTGCTGCTCAATGTTCTCACCGTCAGACACATTGTAGTGACCAGCAGAGCCCGCAGGAGACTCCGCGCTCACACCAATGGGGACGCTCAGTCTGACACAGAAATGAGAAACCGAAAAAAATCCATCATTTTACTGTTTGTGATCTCGGCCAATTTCATCCTGTTATGGTCAACGTTCATGCTGTATTCTATATGGTACCGGATGATTGATATTGTGGTTTCTCCTCTGTATCTCCATCCCTTTGTGCTGGAATTGGGCTTCATGCTGCAGCTCCTCAGTTGCTGCACAAACACCGCGATTTATGCCGTGACCCAGACTAAGTTCAGGCAGCAGCTGAAGAATGTGCTGAAATATCCCTTCACCCAGATCCATCCATCCATCAAATTCCCTCATTAATCACTCCATCCGGGATTTTCTCATTTCAGTTCAGTGTTTCAGCGATGGAGTAGACTGTCGCTATGGTAACAGACTGAGGGTAGCGCTGGTTTGTCCATCCTTATCCCACAGGGGGGTTACAGGGACACATTTCAATGTTTCTCACAACTCAGGGGCCAGTGAGAAAAGGCACCATCCCACTGACTGTATCCATCACTGCCATTTGTAACCAATAAAAATGTTGATTAAAGCGTGCCGAGCAGCAGAGTGACCGATGTTGGTGTGTGTGTTTGTGTTGGAGAAGCTGAGCTGGAGAGAGACAGACTCAGCCCCAAGTCCTGGTCCTCAGGGAAGTGGAGGGCACCGCGCCCTGAGCTCAGGAGCTGGATTTAACTCCCT
The DNA here is from genome assembly GCF_037043375.1 of Chiloscyllium plagiosum. Taxonomy (NCBI): domain Eukaryota; kingdom Metazoa; phylum Chordata; class Chondrichthyes; order Orectolobiformes; family Hemiscylliidae; genus Chiloscyllium; species Chiloscyllium plagiosum. Next base: position 71,536,491 of record NW_028270169.1, on the reverse strand, counting down.
CTGTCCCCCCACTCCAACCTGGCCTCCCCATTTCCTCTCCCCGACTCTTCCTCCTCAATTCTCTCCCTCTCTCTTTCTGCACACTGTCTCTCTCTCACACCTCCTCTCCCTTTCACTCTCTCTGGTCCCCTCTCAGACACCACCCCCCCGCCAACCCCGGTTTCTCCACCTGCCTCCACTATTCTTTCTGCCTCACTCTCCCCCTCTCTCTCTCACACCCCCAACATGAGTTTCTCCACCTGCCTCCATTCTTCTATCTCACCCTCACCCTCACTCTCTCTCTCTCTCTCCTGCCGTCTCTGTCTCCCTCCCGCAATTCCGTCTCTACCCCAATTTCCCCACCTCCCACATCTCTCAATCATCTCACCCCACCCCCCACACGCAGCCTCACCACAAACACCCAGTCTCTAGGTTAGAGGGAGAGGGAAGGACCAGGGAGACAGAGTGTGTCAGAGAGAGAGGAAGGGCAGGACAGGAGGGAGAGAGGGTGAGTCTGAGAGAAACGGAGGGAGGTGGGGAGAGAGAGAGACCAAGGTAGGGGATCGAGAGTGGGAGAAGATGGAGAGAGAGCGAAGGAGCAGGGAGAGACAGAGGGAGAGAGAGAGGGAAGGGAGTGATAAGGTGAGGGAGGGAGAGAGAGAAATAGGGGAGGACATAATGAGAGAGGGGTCAGAGAGAGGGGGACAGAGAGAGGGGGACAGAGAGAGGGGGACAGAGAAAGGGGGGAGATAGAGGGTGTCAGAGAGAGGGGGACAGAGAGAGGGGGACAGAGAGGGGGGAGACAGACGGTGTCAGAGAGAGGGGGACAGAGAGAGGGACACTGAGAGTGGGGGAGATAGAGGGGTGTCAGGGAGAGAGAGGGTCAGAGAGAGAGGGGGACAGAGAGAGAGGGGGACAGAGAGATGGCGACAGAGAGAAGGGGGAACAGAGAGAGGGGTACAGAGAGAGAGGGGGACAGAGAGAGAGGAGGGCAGAGAGGGGGGGGCAGAGTGTGAGGAAGATTGAGGGGGACAGAGAGAGAGGGGGACAGACAGAGGGGGACAGAGAGAGGGGGACAGAGAGAGAGGGGGACAGTGAGAGGGGGGAAAGAGAGAGGCGGGTGGGAGGGTGAAGGGGCAGAGAGTGGGCGACAGAGAGAGGAGCACAGAGAGAGGGGGATATAGAGGGGGACAGAGAGAGGGGACAGAGAGAGGGGTACAGAGTGGGAGGGAGAGAGGGGGGTCAGAGAGAGGGGGACAGAGAGTGGGGGATGGAGAGAGTGGGGGATAGAGAGAGAGGGGGGACAGAGAGAGAGGGAGCAGGGAGAGGGCGACAGAGGGGGGCAGAGCGCGGGGGAGAGATAGACGGGGCAGAGAGAGAGGGGACAGAGAGATGGGGACAGAGAGAGGGGGATTGACAGAGAGGAGGACAGAGAGAAGGGGGTACAGATAGATGGTGACAGAGAGACGGTGACAGAGAGAAGGGGACAGAGAGAGGGGTACAGAGTGGGAGAGAGAGAGGGGGTCAGAGAGAGGGGGACAGAGAGTGGGGGGATGGAGAGAGTGGGGGACAGAGAGAGGGGGACAGAGAGAGGGGGCAGAGAGAGGGCGACAGAGAGGGGTCAGACAGTGGGGGAAGAGAGAGAGGGGACAGAGAGAGGGGGACAGAGAGAGGGGGAAAGAGAGACGGGGAGACAGAGAGAGGGGGCAGAGACAGAGAGGGCAGAGAGAGAGAGGGACAGAGATAGAGGGGGACAGAGAGGGGGGGGCAGAGAGAGAGGGGGACAGAGATAGAGGGGGACAGAGAGAGGGGGGACAGTGAGAGAGGGGGACAAAAAGAGAGGGGTGACAGAGAGCGAGGGGGACAGTGAGGGGGTATAGTGAGAGGTGGGTGGGAGAGAGTGGGGGTCAGAGAGTGGGGGAGATAGAGGGGGTCAGAGAGAGAGGGGGGCAGAGAGAGAGGGGGGCAGAAAGAGGCGACAGAGAGGGGGGCACAGAGTGTGGGGGAGATAGAGGGGTCAGAGAGAGGGGGACAGAGAGAGGGGGTGATAGAGGGGACAGAGAGAGGGGGACAGAGAGAGGGGGACAGAGAGTGGGGGACAGAGAGGGGTACAGAGTGGGGAGGAGAGAGGGGGATAGAGAGAGGAGGACAGAGAGTGTGGGGATGGAGAGAGTGGGGGACAGAGAAAAGGGGGCAGAGAGAGGGTAACAGAGCGGGGGAGAGAGATAAGGGACAGAGAGAGGGGGACAGAGAGAAGAGGACAGAGAGAGGGGGAGAAAGACGGGACAGAGAGAGGGGATAGAGAGTGGGGGGATGCAGAGAGTGGGGGACAGAGAGAGAGGGGGGGACAGTGAGTGGGGGGACAGAGAGGAGTACAGAGTGGGGGGAGAGAGGGGGACACAGAGTGGGGGGATGGAGAGAGTGGGGGACAGAGAGAGGGGGACAGAGAGAGAGGGGGACAGAGAGGGGGGCAGAGAGAAGGGGGCAGAGAGAGGGTGTCACAGAGGGGGCCAGAGAGAAAGGGGAACAGAGAGAAGGGGACAGAGAGAGAGGCGGACAGAGAGATGGGGACGAGAGAGAGGCGGGTGGGAGAGAGAGGGGGTCAGAGAGAGGGCAAAAGAGAGGGGGTCAGAGAGCGTGCGAGAGAGAGAGGGGATAGAGAGAGGGGGACAGAGAGAGAGGGGGACAGAGAGAGGGGGGGACTGAGAGACGGCGACAGAGAGAGGGACGACAGCGAGAGAGGGGGACAGTGAGGTGGTACAGGGAGAGGCGGGTGTGAGAGAGTGGGGGTCAGAGAGAGGGCGACTGAGAGCAGGCGACAGAGAGAGGGGGATAGAGAAGGGGTCAGAGAGAGAGGGGGTCAGAGAGAGAGGGGGTCAGAGAGAGAGAGGGGGCCAAAGAGAGAGGGGGGGGAAGAGAGAGGTGGGACAGAGAGAGGAGGGACAGAGAGAGGAGGACAGAGAGAGAAGGGGGGACAGAGAGAGGGGGAATAGAGAGACGGTGACAGCGAGGTGGCAGAGAGAGGGAGACAGAGAGAGGGGTACAGAGTGGGGGAGAGAGAGGGGGTCAGAGAGAGGGGGACAGAGATTGGGGGGACAGAGGGGGGCAGAGAGAGCGGGAGAGAGAGAGAGGGGGCAGTGAGAGGGGATAGAGAGAGGGGGACAGAGCGAGGGGGACAGAGAGGGGGGCAGAGAGAGAGGGGGCAGAGAGAGAGGGCGACAGAGAGGGGGTCAAAGAGCGGAGAAGAGAGAGAGAGAGGGGACAGAGTGAGGGGTACAGAGAGAGGGGGCAGAGAGAGGGGAACAGAGGGAGGCGAACAGAGAGAGAAGGGGACAGAGAGAGATGTCGGGGGAGCAGAGAGACCGGGGACAGAGAGAGGGCAACAGAGAGAGGGCGACAGAGAGAGAGGGGGACAGAGAGTGGGGGAGATAGAGAGGTGTCAGGGAGAGAGAGGGTCAGAGAGAGAGGGGGACAGAGAGAGAGGGGGACAGAGAGATGGCGACAGAGAGAGGGGGGAACAGAGAGAGGGGTACAGAGAGAGAGGGGGACAGAGAGAGAGGAGGGCAGAGAGAGGGGGGGGCAGAGTGTGAGGAAGATTGAGGGGGACAGAGAGAGAGGGGGACAGACAGAGGGGGACAGAGAGAGGGGGACAGAGAGAGAGGGGGACAGTGAGAGGGGGGAAAGAGAGAGGCGGGTGGGAGAGTGAAGGGGCAGAGAGTGGGCGACAGAGAGAGGAGCACAGAGAGAGGGGGATATAGAGGGGGACAGAGAGAGGGGACAGAGAGAGGGGTACAGAGTGGGAGGGAGAGAGGGGGGTCAGAGAGAGGGGGACAGAGAGTGGGGGATGGAGAGAGTGGGGGATAGAGAGAGAGGGGGGACAGAGAGAGAGGGAGCAGGGAGAGGGCGACAGAGGGGGGCAGAGAGAGCGGGAGAGAGAGAGAGGGGGCAGTGAGAGGGGATAGAGAGAGGGGGACAGAGAGAGGGGGACAGAGAGGGGGGCAGAGAGAGAGGGGGCAGAGAGAGAGGGCGACAGAGAGGGGGTCAAAGAGCGGAGAAGAGAGAGAGAGAGGGGACAGAGTGAGGGGTACAGAGAGAGGGGGCAGAGAGAGGGGAACAGAGGGAGGCGAACAGAGAGAAGGGGACAGAGAGAGATGTCGGGGGAGCAGAGAGACCGGGGACAGAGAGAGGGCAACAGAGAGGGGGTCAGAGAGCGAGGGAGAGAGACGGGACAGATAGAGGAGGACAGAGAGATAGGGGACAGAGACAGAGGGGGACAGTGAGACGGCGACAGAGAGAGGGCGACAGAGAGAGAGGGGGACAGAGAGTGGGGGAGATAGAGAGGTGTCAGGGAGAGAGAGGGTCAGAGAGAGAGGGGGACAGAGAGAGAGGGGGACAGAGAGATGGCGACAGAGAGAGGGGGGAACAGAGAGAGGGGTACAGAGAGAGAGGGGGACAGAGAGAGAGGAGGGCAGAGAGAGGGGGGTGGCAGAGTGTGAGGAAGATTGAGGGGGACAGAGAGAGAGGGGGACAGACAGAGGGGGACAGAGAGAGGGGGACAGAGAGAGAGGGGGACAGTGAGAGGGGGGAAAGAGAGAGGCGGGTGGGAGAGTGAAGGGGCAGAGAGTGGGCGACAGAGAGAGGAGCACAGAGAGAGGGGGATATAGAGGGGGACAGAGAGAGGGGACAGAGAGAGGGGTACAGAGTGGGAGGGAGAGAGGGGGGTCAGAGAGAGGGGGACAGAGAGTGGGGGATGGAGAGAGTGGGGGATAGAGAGAGAGGGGGGACAGAGAGAGAGGGAGCAGGGAGAGGGCGACAGAGGGGGGCAGAGCGCGGGGGAGAGATAGACGGGGCAGAGAGAGAGGGGACAGAGAGATGGGGACAGAGAGAGGGGGATTGACAGAGAGGAGGACAGAGAGAAGGGGGTACAGATAGATGGTGACAGAGAGACGGTGACAGAGAGAAGGGGACAGAGAGAGGGGTACAGAGTGGGAGAGAGAGAGGGGGTCAGAGAGAGGGGGACAGAGAGTGGGGGGATGGAGAGATTGGGGGACAGAGAGAGGGGGACAGAGAGAGTGGGCAGAGAAAGGGCGACAGAGAGGGGTCAGACAGTGGGGGAAGAGAGAGAGGGGACAGAGAGAGGGGGACAGAGAGAGGGGGAAAGAGAGACGGGGAGACAGAGAGAGGGGGCAGAGACAGAGAGGGCAGAGAGAGAGAGGGACAGAGAGAGAGAGGGGGCAGAGAGAGGGGGGGCAGAGAGAGAGGGGGACAGAGATAGAGGGGGACAGAGAGAGGGGGGACAGTGAGAGAGGGGGACAAAAAGAGAGGGGTGACAGAGAGAGAGAGGGGGACAGTGAGGGGGTATAGTGAGAGGTGGGTGGGAGAGCGTGGGGGTCAGAGAGTGGGGGAGATAGAGGGGGTCAGAGAGAGAGGGGGGCAGAGAGAGAGGGGGGCAGAAAGAGGCGACAGAGAGAGGGGCACAGAGTATGGGGGAGATAGAGGGGTCAGAGAGAGGGGGACAGAGAGAGGGGGTGATAGAGGGGACAGAGAGAGGGGGACAGAGAGAGGGGGGCAGAGAGTGGGGGACAGAGAGGGGTACAGAGTGGGGAGGAGAGAGGGGGATAGAGAGAGGAGGACAGAGAGTGTGGGGATGGAGAGAGTGTGGGACAGAGAAAAGGGGGCAGAGAGAGGGTAACAGAGCGGGGGAGAGAGATAAGGGACAGAGAGAGGGGGACAGAGAGAAGAGGACAGAGAGAGGGGGAGATAGATGGGACAGAGAGAGGGGATAGAGAGTGGGGGGATGGAGAGAGTGGGGGACAGAGAGAGAGGGGGGACAGAGAGAGAGGGGGACAGAGAGGAGTACAGAGTGGGGGGAGAGAGGGGGACACAGAGTGGGGGGATGGAGAGAGTGGGGGACAGAGAGAGGGGGACAGAGAGAGAGGGGGACAGAGAGGGGGGCAGAGAGAAGGGGGCAGAGAGAGGGTGACACAGAGGGGGCCAGAGAGAAAGGGGAACAGAGAGAGGGGGACAGAGAGAAAGGCGGACAGAGAGATGGGGACAGAGAGAGAGGCGGGTGGGAGAGAGAGGGGATCAGAGAGAGGGCAACAGAGAGGGGGTCAGAGAGCGTGCGAGAGAGAGAGGGGACAGAGAGAGGGGGACAGAGAGAGAGGGGGACAGAGAGAGGGGGGGACTGAGAGACGGCGACAGAGAGAGGGACGACAGCGAGAGAGGGGGACAGTGAGGTGGTACAGGGAGAGGCGGGTGTGAGAGAGTGGGGGTCAGAGAGAGGGCGACTGAGAGCAGGCGACAGAGAGAGGGGGATAGAGAAGGGGTCAGAGAGAGAGGGGGCCAAAGAGAGAGGGGGGGGAAAGAGAGAGGAGGGACAGAGAGAGGAGGGACAGAGAGAGGAGGACAGAGAGAGAAGGGGTCAGAGAGAGGGGGGCGACAGAGAAGGGGGGACAGAGAGAGGGGGAATAGAGAGACGGTGACAGAGAGGTGGCAGAGAGAGGGAGACAGAGAGAGGGGTACAGAGTGGGGGAGAGAGAGGGGGTCAGAGAGAGGGGGACAGTGATTGGGGGGACAGAGGGGGCAGAGAGAGCGGGAGAGAGAGAGAGGGGGCAGTGAGAGGGGATAGAGAGAGGGGGACAGAGAGAGGGGGACAGAGAGGGGGGCAGAGAGAGAGGGGGCAGAGAGAGAGGGCGACAGAGAGGGGGTCAAAGAGCGGAGAAGAGAGAGAGAGAGGGGACAGAGTGAGGGGTACAGAGAGAGGGGGGCAGAGAGAGGGGAACAGAGGGAGGCGAACAGAGAGAAGGGGACAGAGAGAGATGTCGGGGGAGCAGAGAGACCGGGGACAGAGAGAGGGCAACAGAGAGGGGGTCAGAAAGCGAGGGAGAGAGACGGAACAGATAGAGGGGGACAGAGAGATAGGGGACAGAGAGAGAGGGGGACAGTGAGACGGCGACAGAGAGAGGGCGACAGAGAGAGAGGGGGACAGAGAGTGGGGGCGATAGAGAGGGTCAGAGAGAGAGGGGGTCAGAGAGACAGAGGGTGACAGAGAGAGAAGGGGGCAGAAAGAGGAGACAGAGAGAGGGGGACAGAGACAGAGGAGGACAGAGAGAAGGTGTCAGAGAGAGGGGGCGACAGAGAGGGTGGGGACAGAGAGGGGGGACACAAAGAGAGGGGGAACAGAGAGAGGGGGCAGAGAGAGACAGAGAGAGGGGTACAGTCTGAGGGAGAGAGGGGGTCAGAGAGAGGGGGACAGAGAGTGGGGGGATGGAGAGAGTGGGGGATAGAGAGAGAGAGGGGGACAGAGAGGGGGGCAAAGAGAGAGGGGGCAGAGAGAAGGGCGACAGAGAAGGGGTCAGAGAGCGGGGGAGAGGGAGGGGACAGAGAGAGGGGGACAGAGAGAGAGGGGGCAGAGAGAGGGGGGCAGAGAGAGAGGGGGCAGAGAGAGAGGGGTCAGAGAGAGAGGGGGCAGAGAGAGAGGGGGACAGAGAGATGGCGACAGAGAGAGGGGCGACAGAGAGAGGGGGGACAGTGAGGTGGTACAGGGAGAGGGGGGTGTGAGAGAGTGGTGGTCATAGAGAGGGCGACAGAGAGAGGGGGACAGAGAGCGGGGGAGAGAGAGAGGGGGTCAGAGGGAGAGGGGGACAGAGAGAGAGGGGGCAGAAAGAGGCGACAGAGAGAGGGGTGCAGATAGGAGGACAGGGAGAGAGGGGGCAGAGAGAGGGCGACAGAGAGAGGGGGACAGAGAGAGAGGGGGCCAAAGGGAGAGGAGGCCAGAGACAGGGGGGCAGAGAGTGAGGGGCAGAGAGAGAGGGTGAACAGAGAGTGGGGGAGATAGAGAGAGGGGACAGAGAGAGAGGGGGACAGAGAGATGGCGACATAGAGAGGGTGACAGAGAGAGAGGGGGACAGAGAGAGGGGGGGACAGAGAGTGGGGGAGATAGAGGGGGTCAGAGAGAGAGGGGGTCAGAGAGAGAGAGGGGACAGAGAGAGAAGGGGGCAGAAAGAGGAGACAGAGAGAGGGGGACAGAGACAGAGGAGGACAGAGAGAGAGGGGGACAGAGAGAGAGAGAGGGGCAGAGAGAGAGGGGGCAGGGGGGACAGAGAGAGGGGGGACAGAAAAAGGGGGAACAGAGAGAGGGGGATAGAGAGACGGTGACAGAGAGAGGGGGGCAGAGAGAGGGAGAGAGAGAGAGAGGGGACAGAAAGAGAGAGGGGGACAGAGAGAGGGGTCGGGGTGGCAGAGAGAGTGGGGGCAGAGAGAGGGCAACAGAGAGGGGGTCAGAGATCGGGGGAGAGAGAGAGGGGACAGAGAGAGGGCGACAGAGAGAGAGAGGGACAGAGAGAGGTGGGCACAGAGAGACGGCGACAGAGAGAGGGGCGACAGCGAGAGAGGGGGACAGTGAGGTGGTACAGGGAGAGGCAGGTGTGAGAGAGTGGGGGTCAGAGAGAGGGCGACTGAGAGAGGGGGTCAGAAAGCGGTGGACAGAGAGGGGGTCAGAGAGAGAGGGGGTCAGAGAGAGGGCGACAGAGATAGGGGGCCAGAGAGACAGGGGGCCAAAGAGAGAGGAGGCCAGAGACAGGGGGGCAGAGAGAGAGGGGGAACAGAGAGTGGGGGAGATAGAGAGAGAGGGGACAGAGAGAGAGGGGGACAGAGAGACGGCGACAGAGAGACGGTGACAGAGAGAGAGGGGGACAGAGAGTGGGGGAGATAGAGGGGGTCAGAGAGAGAGGGTGTCAGAGAGAGAGAGGGGGACAGAGAGAGGAGGGGGCAGAAAGAGGAGACAGAGAGAGGGGGCTAGAGACAGAGGAGGACATAGAGAGAAGGGGTCAGAGACAGGGGGGGCAGAGAGAGGGGGGGACAGAGAGAGGTGGGACAAAGAGAGGGGGGCAGAGAGATAGGGGACAGGGAGAGGGCGACAGAGAGGGGGTCAGAGGGCGGGGGAGAGAAAGAGGGGACAGAGAGAGGGGGACAGAGAGGGGGGGCAGAGAGATAGGGGACAGAGAGAGGGCGACAGAGAGAGGGGGTCAGAGAGCGGGGAGAGAGAGAGGGGACAGAGAGATTGGGACAGAGCGAGGGGGGCAGAGAGAGAGGGTGCAGAGAGAGAGGGGGCAGAGAGAGGGGGTGACAGAGAGGGGGGCAGAGAGGTGATCAGAGAGCGGGAGAGAGAGGGGACTGTGAGAGGGGGATAGAGAGAGGGGGCAGTGAGAGAGGGGGCAGAGAGAGAGGGCGACAGAGAGGGGGTCAAAGAGCGGGGGAGAAAGAGAGGGGACAGAGAGGTGGGATAGAGAGAGGGGGACAGAGAGAGGGCGACAGAGTGAGGGGGGACAGAGTGAGGGGGACAGAGAGAGGGGGGCAGAGAGAGAGGGGGCAGAGAGAGAGGGGGCAGAGAGAGGGGTCGTGGGGCAGAGAGAGCGGGGGCAATGAGAGGGCAACAGAGAGGGGGTCAGAGAGCGGGGGAGAGAGAGGGGGACAGAGAGTGGGGGACAGAGAGAGTGGGGGACAGAGAGAGATGGGGACAGAGAGAGATGGGGACAGAGAGACGGCGACAGAGAGAGGGGTGACAGAGAGAGAGGGGGACAGTGAGGTGGTACAGGGAGAGGCGGGTGTGAGAGAGTGGGGGTCAGAGAGAGGGCGACTGAGAGAGGGGGACAGAGAGCGGGGGAGATAGAGGGGGTCAGAGAGAGAGGGGAACAGAGAGAGAGAGGGGGACAGAGAGAGAGGGGGCAGAAAGACGCGACAGAGAGAGGGGGACAGAGAGAGAGGAGGACAGAGAGAGAGGGGGACAGAGGGAGGGAGGGACAAAGAGAGGGGGAACAGAGAAAGGTGGGACAGAGAGAAGAGGGGATTGAGAGACGGTGACAGAGAGAGGGGGCAGAAAGAGGGAGACAGTGAGAGTGTTAAAGAGTTGGGGAGAGAGGGGGGGTCAGAGAGAGGGGGACAGAGAGAGGGGGGGACAGAGAGAGAGGGGGTCAGAGAGCGGCGGAGAGAGAGAGGGGTCAGAGAGAGAGGGGGCAGAGAAGGGGGGGCAGAGAGAGAGGGGGCAGAGAGACGGCGACAGAGAGAGAGGGGCGACAGCGAGAGGGGGACAGTGAGGTGGTACAGGGAGAGGCGGGTGTGAGAGAGTGGGGGTCAGACAGAGGTCGACAGAGAGAGGGGGACAGAGAGGAGGTCAGAGAGAGAGGGGGTCAGAGAGAGAGGGGGCAGAGAGAGAGGGGGCAGAAAGAGGCGACAGAGAGAGGGGGCCAGATAGGAGGAAAGAGAGAGAGAGGGGGCCAGAGAGAGAGGAGGCCAGAGACAGGGGGGCAGAGAGAGAAGGGCAGAGAGAGAGGGGGAGCAGAGAGTGGGGGAGATAGAGAGAGAGGGGCAGAGAGAGATGGGGGCAGACAGAGGGGGACAGAGTGAGGGGGACAGAGTGAGGGGGGCAGAGAGAGAGGGACAGAGAGAGGGGGATAGAGAGAGGGAGGCAGAGAGTTGGGGACATAGAGGGGGTCAGAGAGTGGGAACAGAGAGAGGGGGCAGAGAGAGGGGGGCAGAGAGAGAGGGGGACAGAGAGAGAGGGGGACAGAGAGAGAGGGGGACAGAGAGAGAGGGGACAGAGAGAGAGGAGGACAGAGAAAGGGGGGGACAGAGAGAGAGGTGGGTGGGAGAGAGAGGCGGACAGAGATGGGGGAACAGAGAGAGCGGGACTGAGAGAGAGGGGGACAGAGAGAGAGGGGTCAAAGAGGAGGGATAGAGAGATGCGGGTGGGTGAGAGAGGGGGACAGAGGGGGGCAGAGAGTGGGGAGATGGAGAGAGTGGTGGACAGATAGAGAGAGAGAGGGGGACAGAGAGAGCGGACGACAGAGAGGGGCTCGGAGAGCGGAGAGAGAGAGAGAGGATACAGAGAGAGGGGGACAGAGAGAGGGGGACAGAGAGTGGGGGGATGGAGAGGGTGGCGGACAGAGAGAGGGGGACAGAGAGGGGGGAGAGATAGAGTGCACAGAGAGTGAGGGACAGAGAGAGGGGCAGAGCGAGGGGGATATAGAGAGGGGAGACAGAGAGAGGGGGACAGATAGAGGGGGAGACAGAGAGAGAGATGGGTGGGAGAGAGAGGGGGACAGAGAGAGGGGGACAGAGATGGGGGAACAGAGAGAGCGGGACTGAGAGAGGGGGGGACAGAGAGAGAGGGGGTCAGAGAGCGGTGGAGAGAGAGAGGGGTCAGAGAGAGAGGGGGCAGAGAAGGGGGGGCAGAGAGAGAGGGGGCAGAGAGACGGCGACAGAGAGAGAGGGGCGACAGCGAGAGGGGGACAGTGAGGTGGTACAGGGAGAGGCGGGTGTGAGAGAGTGGGGGTCAGACAGAGGTCGACAGAGAGAGGGGGACAGAGAGGAGGTCAGAGAGAGAGGGGGTCAGAGAGAGAGGGGGCAGAGAGAGAGGGGGCAGAAAGAGGCGACAGAGAGAGGGGGCCAGATAGGAGGAAAGAGAGAGAGAGGGGGCCAGAGAGAGAGGAGGCCAGAGACAGGGGGGCAGAGAGAGAGGGGCAGAGAGAGAGGGGGAGCAGAGAGTGGGGGAGATAGAGAGAGAGGGGCAGAGAGAGATGGGGGCAGACAGAGGGGGACAGAGTGAGGGGGACAGAGTGAGGGGGGCAGAGAGAGAGGGACAGAGAGAGGGGGATAGAGAGAGGGAGGCAGAGAGTTGGGGACATAGAGGGGGTCAGAGAGTGGGAACAGAGAGAGGGGGCAGAGAGAGGGGGGCAGAGAGAGAGGGGGACAGAGAGAGAGGGGGACAGAGAGAGAGGGGGACAGAGAGAGAGGGGACAGAGAGAGAGGAGGACAGAGAAAGGGGGGGACAGAGAGAGAGGTGGGTGGGAGAGAGAGGCGGACAGAGATGGGGGAACAGAGAGAGCGGGACTGAGAGAGAGGGGGACAGAGAGAGAGGGGTCAAAGAGGAGGGATAGAGAGATGCGGGTGGGTGAGAGAGGGGGACAGAGGGGGGCAGAGAGTGGGGAGATGGAGAGAGTGGTGGACAGATAGAGAGAGAGAGGGGGACAGAGAGAGCGGACGACAGAGAGGGGCTCGGAGAGCGGAGAGAGAGAGAGAGGATACAGAGAGAGGGGGACAGAGAGAGGGGGACAGAGAGTGGGGGGATGGAGAGGGTGGCGGACAGAGAGAGGGGGACAGAGAGGGGGGAGAGATAGAGTGCACAGAGAGTGAGGGACAGAGAGAGGGGCAGAGCGAGGGGGATATAGAGAGGGGAGACAGAGAGAGGGGGACAGATAGAGGGGGAGACAGAGAGAGAGATGGGTGGGAGAGAGAGGGGGACAGAGAGAGGGGGACAGAGATGGGGGAACAGAGAGAGCGGGACTGAGAGAGGGGGGGACAGAGAGAGAGGGGGACAAAGAGGAGGGATAGAGAGATGCGGGTGGGAGAGAGAGAGGGGGACAGAGGGGGACAGAGAGTGGGGAGATAGAGAGAGTGGTGGACAGATAGAGAGAGAGAGGGGGACAGAGAGAGGTGGCAGAGAGAGAGTGGGCAGAGAGAGAGGGTGACAGAGAGAGGGGACAGAGAGGGGGGACAGAGAGAGGGGGAGACAGAGAGAGAGGTGGGTTGGAGAGTGAGGGGGGCAGAGATGGGGGAACAGAGAGAGGGGGCCAGAGAGAGAGGAGGCCAGAGACAGGGGGACAGAGAGAGAGGTGGAAATGTGTTGCTGGAAAAGCGCAGCAGGTCAGGCAGCATCTAGGGAACAGGAGAATCGACGTTTCGGGCATTAGCCCTTCTTCAGGAATGAGGCTAGTGTCAGTGGAAGGGTACTGGTCGGTACGGCGGGAAAGAAAGAAGCGGAGGGCTTTGAGTCCTTCGTGATGGGGGATGGAGGTGTACAGGGATCGGATGTCCATGGTGAAAATAAGGCGTTGGGGACCGGGGAAGCGAAAATCATGGAGCAGGTGGAGGGCATGGGTGGTGTCCCGAACGTAGGTGGGGAGTTCTTGGACTAAGGGGGACAGGACGGTGTCAAGGTAGGCGGAGATGAGTTCGGTGGGGCAGGAGCAGGCGGAGACAATGGGTTGGCCGGGGCAGTCAGGTTTGTGGATTTTGGGCAGGAGGTAGAAGCGGGAGGTGCGGGGTTGTGGGACTATGAGGTTGGAGGCGGTGGATGGGAGATCCCCGAGGTGATGAGGTTATGGACGGTCTGGGAGATGATGGTTTGGTGGTGGGGGGTGGGGTCATGGTCAAGGGGGCAGTAGGAGGAGGTATCTGCGAGCTGGCGTTTGGCCTCAGCGGTGTAGAGGTCGGTGCGCCAAACTACTACCGCGCCTCCCTTGTCTGCTGGTTTGATAGTGAGGATGGGGTTGCAACGGAGGGAGTGGAGGGCTGCGCGTTCCGAGGGTGAGAGGTTGAAGAAGGGCTAATGCCCGAAACGTCGATTCTCCTGTTCCCTGGATGCTGCCTGACCTGCTGCGCTTTTCCAGCAACACATTTCCGTCTCTGATCTCCAGCATCTGCAGACCTCACTTTCTCCTCGGCAGAGAGAGAGGGGCAGAGAGAGAGGGGGAACAGAGAGTGGGGGAGATAGAGAGAGAGGGGCAGAGAGAGATGGGGACAGAGAGAGAGGGACAGAGAGAGAGGGACAGAGAGAGGGGAGACAGAGAGAGGGAGGCAGAGAGTTGGGGAGATAGAGGGGGTCAGAGAGTGGGAACAGAGAGAGGGGTACAGAATGGGGGAGATGGGATGTCAGAGAGAGGGGGACAGAGAGTGGGGGGATGGAGAGAGATGGGGTGACAGAGAAGGGGGAGAGATAGAGTGGACAGAGAGAGAGGGACAGAGAGAGAGGGGGCAGAGAGAGGGGGCAGAGAGAGAGGGGGGCAGAGAGAGAGGGGGACAGAGAGAGAGGGGGACAGAGAGAGAGGGGACAGAGAGAGGGGGGACAGAGAGAGGGGGACAGAGAGAGGGGGAGACAGAGAGAAAGGTGGGTGGGAGAGAGAGGGGGACAGAGATGGGGGAACAGAGAGAGCGGGACTGAGAGAGAGGGGGGCAGAGAGAGAGGGGGACAAAGAGGAGGGATAGAGAGATGCGGGTGGGAGAGAGAGGGGGACAGAGGGGGACAGAGAGTGGGGAGATGGAGAGAGTGGTGGACAGATAGAGAGAGAGGGGGACAGAGAGAGCGGGCGACAGAGAGGCGTCAGAGAGCGGGGAGAGAGAGAGGATACAGAGAGAGGGGGACAGAGAGAGAGGGGGACAGAGAGAGAGGGCAGAGAGAGAGGGTGACAGAGAGAGGGGACAGAGAGAGGGGGAGACAGAGAGAGAGGTGGGTGGGAGAGAGAGGGGGACAGAGATGGTGGAACAGAGAGAGCGGGACTGAGAGATAGGGGGACAGAGAGATAGGGGGACAAAGAGGAGGGATAGAGAGATGCGGGTGGGTGAGAGAGGGGGACAGAGGGGGACAGACAGTGGGGAGATGGAGTGAGTGGTGGACAGATAGAGAGGGAGAGGGGGACAGAGAGAGCGGACGACAGAGAGGGGGTCAGAGAGCGGGGAGAGAGAGAGGATACAGAGAGAGGGGGACAGAGAGAGGGGTCAGAGAGTGGGGGGATGGAGAGGGTGGCGGACTGAGAGAGAAAGGGGGACAGAGAGGGGGGAGAGATAGAGTGGACAGAGAGAGAGGGACAGAGAGAGGGGTCAGAGAGAGGGGGCAGAGAGAGAGGGGGACAGAGAGAGAGGGGGAGAGAGGGGGACAGAGAGAGGGGGGACAGAGAGAGGGGGACAGAGAGAGGGGGGGACAGAAGGGAGGTGGGTGGGAGAGAGAGGGGGACAGAGATGAGGGAACAGAGAGAGCGGGACTGAGAGAGAGGGGGACAGAGAGAGAGGGGGACAAAGAGGAGGGATAGAGAGATGCGGGTGGGAGAGAGAGGGGGACAGAGGGGGACAGAGAGTGGGGAGATGGAGAGAGTGGTGGACAGATAGAGAGAGAGAGGGGGACAGAGAGAGCTGACGACAGAGTGGCGTCAGAGAGCGGGGAGAGAGAGAGGATACGGAGAGAGGGGGACAGAGGGGGGGACAGAGAGAGGGGGCAGAGAGAGAGGGGGCAGAGAGAGAGAGAGGGTGACAGAGAGAGGGGACAGAAAGAGTAGGGGCAGTGAGAGGTGGCAGAGAGAGGGCAGAGAGAGAGGGGACAGAGAGAGGGGGACAGAGAGAGATGGGGGGCAGAGAGAGAGGGGGACAGAGAGAGTGGGACGGAGAGAGGAGGGCAGAGAGACAGGGGACAGAGAGAGAGGGGAACAGTGAGGGGGTACAGCGAGAGAGGAACAGAGAGAGAGGGGGACAGAGAGAGAGGGGCAGAGAGAGGGGGTTCAGAGAGAGGGGGACAGAGAGAGAGGAGGACAGAGAGGGGGGACAGATAGAGGCGGGACAGAGAGGGGGCACAGAGAGAGGGGACAGAGAGAGGGGGAACAGATAGGGGGGAATGAGAGAGAGGGGATAGAGAGACGCTGACAGAGATGGGGCAGAGAGAGGAGGGCGACAGAGAGAGGGGGACAGAGAGAGAGGGGGACAGAGAGAGAGAGGGGGACAGGGACGGGGGCAGAGAGAGAGGGCGAGATAGAGGGGACAGAGAGGGGGACAGAGAGAGGGGGTCAGAGAGAGGGGGACAGAGCGAGGGGGATATAGTGGGGGACAGAGAGAGGGGAACAGAGAGTGGGGGACAGAGAGAGGGGTACAGAGTGGGGGAGAGGGGGGTCAGAGAGAGGGGGACAGAGAGTGGGGTGATGTAGAGAGTGGGGGACAGAGAGAGAGAGGGGGAGACAGAGAGGGGTCAGAGAGAGAGGGAGAGAGAGAGGGGACAGAGATGGGGGAACAGAGAGAGCGGGACAGAGAGAGAGGGGGACAAAGAGGAGGGATAGTGAGAGGCGGGTGGGAGAGAGATGAGGACAGAGGGGGACATAGAGTGGGGAGACGGAGAGAGTACGGGACAGAGAGAGAGAGGGGGAGACAGAGAGAGAGGGTGACAGAGAGGGGGTCAGAGAGCGTGGGAGAGAGAGAGGACACAGAGTGAGGTTGACAGAGACGGGGGGACAGAGAGGGGGGACAGAGAGAGGGAGAGAGAGAGAGGGGGCAGAGAGAGAGGGGCAGAGGGGGGCAGAGAGAGAGGGGGACAGAGAGAGGGGGACAGAGAGAGGGGGACAGAGAGGGGGGGACAGAGGGAGGGGGTGACAGAGAGAGGGGGACAGAGAGTGGGGGACAGAGAGAGAGGCGGACAGATAGAGCCGGGACACAGAGGGGGGACAGAGAGAGGGGGCAGAGAGAGGGGTGCAGAGAGAGAGGGGGACAGAGAGAGTGGGACAGAGAGAGGAGGGCAGAGAGAGAGGGGGACAGAGAGAGAGAGGAACAGAGAGAGAGGGGGACAGAGAGAGGGCGGCAGAGAGAGGGGTGGCAGAGAGAGAGTGGAACAGTGAGGGGGTACAGAGAGAGAGGGGACAGAGAGAGAGGGGGACAGAGAGAGAGGGAGGCAGAGAGAGAGGGGGACAGAGAGAGAGGGGGACAGAGAGTGGGGGAGACAGAGGGCGATAGAAGGGACAGAGAGTCGGGGAGATTGAGGGGGTCAGAGAGAGGGGGACAGATAGAGAGGGACAGAGACAGAGGGGGACAGAGAGAGGGCGCAGAGAGTGGGGCAGATTGTGGGGGTTCAGAGAGAGGGGTGACAGAGAGGAGAAGGACAGAGAGAGGGGGACAGAGAAATGGTGACAGAGAGGGGAGAGAGTGAGGGCGACAGAGAATTGGGAATGGAGAGAGGAGGGCAGAGAGAGGGGGGACAGAGAGAGGGTGACAGAGAGAGAGGGACAGTGAGAGAGGGGAACAGAGAGAGAGGGGGGACAGAGAGAGGGGGCAGAGAGTGGGGCAGATAGAGGGGGGGCAGAGAGAGGGGGGA
The DNA here is from genome assembly GCF_037043375.1 of Chiloscyllium plagiosum. Lineage (NCBI taxonomy): Eukaryota > Metazoa > Chordata > Chondrichthyes > Orectolobiformes > Hemiscylliidae > Chiloscyllium > Chiloscyllium plagiosum. Next base: position 71,519,609 of record NW_028270169.1, on the reverse strand, counting down.
TAGAGAGAGGGGGGACAGAGAGACGGTGACAGAGAGGGGGAGAGAGAGGGCGACAGAGAGAGGGGAACAGAGAAAGGGGGCACAGAGAGAGTGGGGCAGATAGAGGGGGGCAGAGAGGGGGGATAGAGAGAGGGAGGACAGAGAGACGGTGACAGAGAGGGAGAGAGAGAGGGCGACAGAGAGAGGGGAACAGAGAAAGGGGGCACAGAGAGAGTGGGGCAGATAGAGGGGGCAGAGAGACGGGGGATAGAGAGGGGGGGACAGAGAGAGGGGGGAAAAGAAAGGGGGCACAGAGAGGGAGGGACAGAGAAAGGGGAGACAGAGAGAGGGGGACAGAGTGTGGGGAGAGAGAGAGGGGGTTCAGAGAGAGGGGGGACAGAGAGAGGGGGGACGGGGGGACAGAGAGAGGGGGACAGAGTGTGGAGGGACAGAGAGACGATTACAGACAGAGAGCAGAGAGAGGGCGACAGAGCGGGAGGGACAGAGAAAGGGGGGGCAGAGAGAGGGGAGACAGAGAGTGGGGGGAGAGAGAGAGGGGGACAGAGAGGGGGGGACAGAGAGAGGGGGGACAGAGAGACGGTAACAGAGAGGGTGGAGAGAGAGGGCGACAGAGAGGGAGGGACAGAGAAAGAGGGGACAGAGCGAGGGGGGACAGAGAGAGGGGGGACAGAGAGAGGGGGGACAGAGAGAGGGGGGACAGAGAGGGCGGGGACAGAGAGAGGGGGTACAGAGAGGGGGGGACAGAGAGAGGGGACAGAGAGAGGGGGGACAGAGAGAGGGGGGACAGAGAGACGAAAACAGAGAGGGGGAGAGAGAGGGCGACAGAGAGAGGGGGATAGAGAGCGGGGGACAGAGGGAGGGGGGACAGAGAGACGGTGACAGAGAGGGGGGAAAGATAGGGCGACAGAGAGAGGCGGGTCAGAGAAAAGCAGGGATGGAGAAAGGGGGGTCAGAGAAAAGCAGGGACAGAGAGAGGCGGGTCAGAGAAAAGGGGGACAGAGAGAGAGGGGAGAGAGAGAGGGGACAGAGAGAGGGGGACCGAGAGAGAGGGGAGAGAGAGAGGAGACAGAGAGTGGGGCAGATAGCGGGGGTCAGAGAGAGGGGTGACAGAGAGAGGGGAACAGAGAGAGGGGAACAGAGAGAGGGGGCAGAGAGAGGGCGACAGAGAGAGGGAGAGAGAGAGGGGGGGACAGAGAGAGGGGGGCAGTGAGTGGGAGGACGGGGAGGACAGAGAGAGGGGGGACAGAGAGAAGGGGGACAGAGAGAGGGGGGACTGAGAGAGGGCGACAGAGAGAGGGGACAGAGAGAGGCTGGACAGAGAGAGGGGAACAGAGAGAGGGGAACAGAGAGAGGGCGACAGAGAGAGGTGGACAGAGAGAGGGGGACAGAGAGAGTGCGAAAGAGTGAGGGGGTCAGAGTGAGGGGGGACAGAGAACGGGGGTCAGAGAAAAGGGGGGGACAGAGAGAGGGGGTCGGAGAGAGGTGGACAGAGAGAGAGGGGACAGAGAGTGGGGTAGATAGAGGGGGACAGAGAGAGGGGGGCAGAGAGAGGGGTGACAGAGAGATGGGGACAGAGAGAGGGGGCAGAGAGAGGGGTGACAGAGAGAGGGGGACAGAGAGAGGGCGACAGAGAGAGGGGGGACAGAACGAGGGAGGACAGAGAGAGAGAGGGGGGGACAGAGAGAGGGGGACAGAGAGAGAGGGGGCTGAGAGAGTGGGGACAGAGAGAGGGAGGACAGAGAGAGAGGGGGGAAAGAGAGAGACGGTGACAGAGAGGGGGCAGAGAGAGTGCGACAGAGGGGGGCAGAGAGAGGGGGTACAGAGAGAGAGTGGACAGGGGGGGACAGAGAGACGGTGACAATGAGGGGACAGAGAGTGGGCGACAGAGAGAGGACAGAGAGAGGGGTGACAGAGAGGGGTGACAGAGAGAGAGGGGACAGAGAGGGGGAGACCGAGAGAGAGGGGCAGATAGAGGGGGGCAGAAAGAGGGGGGGCACAGAGGGAGGGGGGACAGAGAGGGGGCAGAAAGAGAGCGACAGAGAGAGAGAGGGGGACAGAGAGAGGGGGTGACAGAGCGGGGGCAGAGAGTGGGTGAAAGAGAGAGCGGGACAGAGGGAGAGGGGGCAGATAGAGGGGGACAGAGAGAGGGGGGACAGAGAGACGGTGACAGAGAGGGGGCAGAGAGGGGGACAGAGCGCAGTGGGGGACAGAGAGAAGGGGGGAGAAAGAGGGGATCAGAGGGAGGGGGGACAGAGTGTGGGGGACAGAGAGAGGGGTACAGAGTGGGGGAGAGAGAGGGGGCAGAGAGAGGAGGACTGAGGGGGGGACAGAGAGACGTTGACAGAGAGGGTTAGAGAGTGGGCACAGAGAGAGGGGGGAATAGAGAGAGGGGGATAGAGAGAGGGGGAGAGAGAAGGAGGGTGGCAGAGAGAGGGGGGCAGAGAGTGGGGTGACAGAAAGAGGGGGCCAGAGAGAGGGGTACAGAGGGAGGGGTGACAGAGAGACGGTGACAGAGAGGGTGCAGACAGAGAGATGGGACAGTGACGGGGGGACAGGGAGAGGGGGGGCAGAGAGAGATGGGGACAGAGAGAGGAGGAGCAGAGAGAGGGGACAGAGGGAGGGGGGACAGAGAGACGATGACAGAGAGAGGGGGCAGAGAGAGGGTGACGGGGGGGCCAGAGAGCGGGGGAGAGAGAGAGGGGTACAGCGGGACGTGTACAGAGAGACGGGGACGGAGGGGGGGACGGGGGAACAGAGAGAGGGGTGGACAGACGGAGGGGACAGAGAGACAGGGACAGAGAGACGGGGACAAAGAGGGGGACAGAGAGGGGTGAGGACGGAGAGAGGGGGGACAGAGAGGGGTGAGGACAGAGAGAGGGGGGTGACAGAGAGAGGGGGGACAGAGAGAGATGGGGACAGAGAGGGGGGACCGAGACAGGGAAAAAGAAAGGGGGCAGGGGGGGGGACAGAGAGAGAGGGGGGACAGAGAGGGGGCAGAGAGAGGAGGGACAGAGAGAGGGGGTTCAGGGAGAGGGGGAACAGAGGGGGGACAGAGAGGGGGGGGACGGGGGGGAGACAGAGGGGAGGGACAGAGGGAGGGGACAGAGGGAGGGGTGGCAGAGAGAGGGGACAGAGGGAGGGGTGACAGAGAGGGGGCAGAGAGAGGGGGACAGAGAAAGGGGATCAGAGAGAGGGGGACAAGGGGGGGAACAGAGAGAGATGGGGGACAGAGAGAGATGGGGACAGAGAGGGGAGGAACAGAGAGAGCAGGACAGAGAGAGGGCGACAGGGAGAGGGGGGACAGAGAGAGGGGGAGATAGAGGGTGTCAGTGAGAGGGCGTCAGAGAGAGAGGGGGACAGAGAGTGGGGGACAGAGATTGGGGGACAGAGAGAGGGCAACAGAGAGGGGGCGGCAGAGAGTGGTGACAGAGAGTGGGGACAGAGAGGGGGACAGAGAGCGGGGGAGATAGAGGGCGTCAGTGAGAAGGGGTCAGAGAGAGAGGGGACAGAGAGAGAGGGGACAGAGAGAGGGGGACAGAGAGAGGGGTACAGAGTGGGGGAGAGAGAGGGGAGAGAGAGGGCCACAGAGAGAGGGGGACAGAAAGAGGGAGGCAGAGAGAGGGGGGACAGAGAGAGGGGCACAGAGAGTGGCGGAGATAGAGGGGGTCAGAGAGAGGGGGTCAGAGAGAGGGGGACAGAGAGAGGGGGCAGAGAGTGGGGGAACAGAGAGAGGGGGGACAGAGAGAAGGAGTCAGAGAGAAGGGGAGACAGAGAGAGGGGGACAGAGAGAAGGGGCAGAGAGAGGAGGACAGTGAGAGGGGGTCAGAGGGAGTGGGGACAAAGAGTTGGGGACAGACAGAGAGAGGGAACAGAGACGGTTGGACAGAGAGACGGGGACACAGAGAGAGGTGACAGAGAGTGTGTCAGAGAGAGGGGAACAGAGAGAGGGGGATGGAGAGAGTGGGGGACAGAGGGGGTTGGGGGGACGGAGAGAGAGAAGACAGAGAGAGGACGGACAGAGGGGGTGCAGTAAGAGATGCGGACAGAAAGAGCACGGGGACAGAGAGAGGGGGGACAGAGATAGGGGGGACAGAGAGAGTGGGACAGAGAGAGGGGGGACAGAGAGAGGGGACAGAGAGAGAGGGAGACAGAGGGAGGGGGTCAGAAGGAGGGGTACAGAGTGGGGAAGAGAGGGGGGTCAGAGAGAGGGGGTCAGAGAGAGGGGAAAGAGAGAGTAGGACAGAGAGACGGGTATACAGAGAGGTGACAGAGAGGGGGCTGAGAGAGTGCGACAGAGAGAGGGTGACAGAGAGAGGGAGGGACAGAGAGAGGCGGGTGGGAGAGAGAGGGGGAACGAGAGAGGGGGAACAGAGAGGGGGGGACAGAGAGAGGAGGACAGAGAGAGGGGGTCAGAGAGAGAGGGGGACAGAGAGAGATGGACAGAGATAGAAGGGGACAGAGAGAGAGGGGATCAGAGAGAGGGAGACAGAGAGAGGAGGACAGAGAGAGGAGGGGACAGAGAGAGAGAGAGGGGGACAGAGAGAGAGGGGGAAAGAGAGAGGGGGACAGAGAGAGGGGGACATAGGGAGGGGGGACAGAGAGAGGGGGACAGAGAGTGTGGGAACAGAGAGAGGAGGAGCAGAGAGAGGGGACAGAGGGAGGGGGAGAGAGAGAGGGGTACAGAGACACGGGTACAGAGAGACGGTGACAGAAGGGGGGAACGGGGGAACAGAGAGAGGGGTGGACAGAGATAGGGGGCCAGAGAGACAGGGACAGAGAGACGGGGACAAAGAGGGGGGACAGAGAGGGGTGAGGACAGAGAGAGGGGGGGACAGAGAGGGGTGAGGACAGAGAGAGGGGTGAGGACAGAGAGAGATGGGGTCAGAGAGAGGGGGGACAGAGAGACGGGGACAAAGAAAGGGGGCAGAGAGAGGGTGACAGAGAGAGAAGGGGGACAGAGAGAGGGGGAGAGAGGATGCAGAGAGAGGGGGGACAGAGAGAGGGGGTATAGAGAGAGGGGTACAGATGGAGGGGGGACAGAGAGAGGGGGAACAGGGGTGACAGAGAGGGGGGACAGAGGGAGGGGTGACAGAGATGGGGAAGAGAGAGGGCGACAGAGAGAGGGGGGATGGAGAGAGTGGGGGACAGAGGGGGTTGGGGGGACGGAGAGGGAGAGGAGAGAGAGAGGATGGACAGAGGGGGGACTGTAAGAGATGGGAACAGAAAGAGCACGGGGACAGAGAGAGGGGGGACAGAGAGAGGGGGACACAGAGAGGGGGACACAGAGAGAGGGGGACAGAGAGAGAGGGGGACAGAGAGAGGGGGTCAGAAGGAGGGGTACAGAGTGGGGGAGAGAGAGGGGGTCAGAGAGAGTGAAAAAGAGAGAGTAGGACAGAGAGACGGGTACACAGAGAGGTGACAACAGATAGAGAGAGGGCGACAGAGAGAGGGGGGGCCAGAGAGATAGGGGGTCGGAGAGAGAGGGGGACAGAGAGAGAGGGGGTCAGAGAGAGAGGGGGACAGAGTGGGGGAGAGAGAGGGTTTCAGTGAGCGGGGGACAGAGAGGGGGGGCAGAGAGAGGAACACAGAGAGTGAGGGGGAGGTAGACGGGGTCAGAGAGCGCGGAGATAGAGGGGGTCAGAGGGAGGAGGGACAGAGAGAGAAGGACAGAGAGGGCATCAGTGAGAGGATGACAGAGAGAGAGCGAGAGGGGGACAGAGAGAAGGGGAGTCAGAGAGAGAAGGGACAGAGCATGGGGAAGATAGAGATTAGATTAGATGACAGTGTGGAAACAGGCCCTTCGGCCCAACAAGTCCACACCGACCCGCCGAAGTGCAACCCACCCGTACCCCTACATTTACCCCTTACCTAACACTACGGGCAATTTAACCTGGCCAATTCACCTGACCCTGCACATTTTTGGACTGTGGGAGGAAACCGTAGCATCCGGAGGAAACCCACACAGACACGGGGAGAATGTGCAAACTCCACACAGTCAGTCGCCTGAGGTGGGAATTGAACCCGGGTCTCTGGCGCTGTGAGGCAGCAGTGCTAACCACCGCGCCACCGTGCCGCCCACGGGGACAGAGAGAGAGGGACACAGAGAGAGGGGCAACAGAGAGAGAGGGACACAGAGAGTGAGGGACACAGAGAGTGAGGGAGATGGAGGGGGTCAGAGAGAGGGGGACGAAAAGAGGGGGAGGTAGACAGGGTCAGAGAGAGCGAGACAGATGGCGGGGACGTAGTCAGAGGGATGGGGGTACAGAGAGTGGGGGACAGAGAGAGGGGTACAGAGTGGCAGAGAGAGGGGGACAGAGAGTGGGCAGAGAGAGGGCAACAGAGAGAGGGGGACAGAGACCGGGGCAGAGAGAGGGGGACAGAGAGAGGGGGACAGAAAGAGAGGGGGACAGAGAGAGGGGGGTCAGAGAGAGGGGGGACAGAGAGAGGGCAGAGAGAGGGCAACAGAGAGAGGGGACAGAGACCGGGGGAGAGAGAGGGGGACAGAGAGAGGGGGACAGAGAGAGAGAAGGTGACAGAGAGAGAGGAGGACAGAGACAGGGGGGGACAAAGAGAGGGGGGAAGAGAGAGAGGGGGCAGAGAGAGAGGGGGAGAGAGAGAGGGGGGGACCGAGAGAGAGAGGGGAACAGAGAGGGGGACAGAGAGAGAGGGGGACAGAGAAAGAGGGGGACAGAGAGCGGGGGGAACAGAGAACAGGGGGGACAGAGAGCGGGGGGGGGTAGAGAGTGGGGGAGACAGAGAGCGGGAGACAGAGAGGGGGGTACAGAGAGAGGGGGACAGAGAGCGGGGGAGGTAGAGGGCGTCAGTGAGAGGGGGTCAGAGAGAGTGGGACAGAGAGAGGTCAACAGAGAGAGGGGGACAGAGAGTGGGGCACAGAGAGTGGGGGACAGAGAGTGGGGCACAGAGAGTGGGAGAGAGAGTGGGGGAGAGAATGGGGAGAGAGTGGGGGAGAGAGAGGGCTACAGAGAGAGGGGACAGAGAGGGAGCAGAGAGAGGCGGGACAGAGAGAGGGGGACAGAGAGAGGGGGACAGAGAGAGGGGGACAGAGAGGGAACAGAGAGAGGGGGACAGAGAGGGCGGGACAGAGAGAGGGGAACAGAGTGGGGAAGATAGAGGGGGTCAGAGGGAATGGGGACAGAGAGAGTGTTACAGAGTGGGGTAAAGAGAGGTTGTCAGAGAAAGGGGGACAGAGGGAGGGGGGACAGAGAGAAGGGGGACAGAGAGAGGGCTACAGAGAGCGGGGGACAGAGAGCGGGGACAGAGAGAGGGGGACAGAGAGGGGGATAGAGAGAGGGGGACAGAGAGTGGGGGACAGAGAGTGGGGGGATGGAGAGAGTCGGGGTCAGAGGAGGTCGTGGGGGACAGAGGGCGAGAGGACAGAGAGGGGGCAGAAAGAGGGGACAGAGGTAGGGGGGGGACCGAGAGAGGGAGACAGAGAGAGGGGGAGATATAGGGGGTCATAGGGAGGGGGGACAGAGAGTGGGGGAGAGGGAGGGGGAGAGAGAGGGCTACAGAGAGAGTGGGACAGAGAGAGGGAGACAGAGAGAGGGGGTAGAAAGAGGGCGACAGAGGGAGTGGGACAGAGGGAGTGGGACAGAGGGAAAGGGGACAGAGAGACGGGGTCAGAGAGAGGGGGACAGAGAGTGGGGGAGATAGAGGGGACAGAGAGTGGGGGACTGAGAGAGGGGTATAGAGTGGGGGACAGAGAGTGCTTCAGAAAGAGGGGGACAGAGAGCCGGGGACAGAGACTGCGGGACAGAGAGAGGGGGATGGACTGAATGGGGAACGGGGGGCAGGCGTGGACGGAGAGGGAGTGGACACAGAGAGGAGGGATAGAGAGGGGGGACAGAAAGAGATGCGGACAGAGAGAGCACGGGGACAGAGAGAGAGGGAACAGAGAGGGGGCAGAGAGAGGGCGACAGAGAAAGGGGACAGCGAGAAGGAGGGACAGAGAGAGACAGGTGGGAGAGAGAGGGGTACAGATAAATGGGGGACAGAGACGGGGACAGAGAGAGAGGGGGACAGAGAGAGAGGGACAGAGAGAGAGAGAGGAACAGAGAGAGAGGGGGACAGAGAGAGAGAGGGGGACAGAGAGAGAGGGACAGAGAGAGAGGGACAGAGAGAAGGAGGGACAGAGAGAGGCCGGTGGGAGAGAGAGGGGGACAGAGAAATGGGGGACAGAGACGGGGACAGAGAGAGAGGGGGACAGAGAGAGAGGGGGACAGAGAGGGGGGACAGAGAGGCGGGACAGAGAGAGAGGGGAAAGAGTGAGGGGGAACAGAGAGAGAGATGGGGACAGAGAGTGAGGGGGACAGAGAGGGGGACAGAGAGAGGCGGGGAGGGAGAGGGGGCAGAGAGTGGGCGACAGAGAGAGGGCCACAGAGAGTGAGGGAGATAGAGGGGTTCAGAGAGAAGGGGGACAGAGAGTGGAGGACAGACAGTGGGGGGACAGAGAGTGGGGGTCAGAGAGAGGGGGTCAGAGAGAGGGCAACAGAGAGAGTGGGACAGAGAGTGGGGGAGAGAGAGGGGGCAGAGAGAGAGGGACAGAGAGAGAGGGGGCAGAGAGAGGGTGACAGAGAGAGAGGGGAACAGAGAGAGGGGGAAAGAGAGAGGGGGGACAGAGAAAGGGTGGGACAGAGAGAGGGGACAGAGAGAGAGGGGCAGAGGGAGGTTGGGTGATAGATGGGGTCAAATAGTGGGGACGGAAAGAGGGGGAGGTAGAGGGGGACAGAGAGAGTGGGGGACAGAGAGAGGTGGAGACAGAGGGGTCAGAGGGAGGGGCGACAGAGAGTGGGGGACAGAGAGGGGGGTACAGTGTGGGAGAGAGAGGGGCAGAGAGAGGGGGACAGAGCGAGGGGCGTCAGAAAGAGGGCGACAGAGAGAGGGGTCAGAAAGAGGGGGACAGAGGGACGCGGGGACAGAGAGAGGGGGACAGAGTGAGCGGGGACAGAGAGATGGTGACAGAGAGGGGGCAGAGAGAGTGGGACAGAATGAGAGGGGACAGAGAGAGGGGGACAGAGAGGGGGGACAGAGAGAGGGGGACGTAGAGGTGGGGACAGAAAGTGGGGGACAGAGAGAGATGGGGACAGTGAGAGGGGTGGACAGAGAGAGAGGGACAGAGAGAGATGGTCACAGATATGGCGACAGAGAGAGGGGGACAGAGAGAGGGGACAGAGAGAGAGGGAACAGTGAGAGTCGGGGACAGAGAGAGGGGGGACAGAGAGAGGGGCTACAGAGAGAGGGGGGACAGAGAGGGGGGGACAGAGGGAGGGGGACAGAGCGAGGGGGGGCAGAGAGATGGTGACTGGGAAGGAGCAGAGAGAGGTGGACAGAGAGGGGGTGACAGTGAGAGAGGGGGTCAGAAAGAGTGCGACAGAGAGAGGGGGGACAGAGAGAGGGTGCAGAGGGAGGGGGACAGAGGGAGGGGGGACAGAGAGAGGGTGACAGAGAGAGGGGGACAGAGGGAGGGGGGACAGAGAGAGGGGGACAGAGGGAGGGGACAGAGGGAGGGGGAACAGAGAGAGGGGACAGATAGAGAGGGGCACAGATAGTGTGGGTGATAGATGGGGTCAAATAGAGGGGACGGAAAGAGGGGGAGGTAGAGGGGGGCAGAGAGAGCAGGACAGAGAGAGGTGGAGATACAGGGGTCAGAGGGAGGGGCGACAGAGAGAGAGGGGGACAGAGAGGGGGGTACAGTGTGGGAGAGAGAGGGGCAGAGAGAGGGGGACAGAGACAGGGGGGTCAGAAAGAGGGCGACAGAGAGAGGGGGACAGAAAGAGGGGGACAGAGGGACGCGGGGACAGAGAGAGGGGGACAGAGTGAGCGGGGGCAGAGAGATGGTGACAGCGAGGGGCAGAGAGAATGGGACAGAGAGTGGGGACAGAGAGAGATGGGGCAGAAAGAGAGGGGACAGAGAGAGGGGGACAGAGAGGGGGACAGAGACAGGGGGACATGGAGGTGGGGACAGAGAGGGGGGGGACTGAGAGAGATGGGGACAGTGAGAGGGGTGGACAGTGAGAGAGGGACAGAGACAGATAGTGACAGATATGGAGACAGAGAGAGGGGGACAGAGAGAGGGGGGACAGAGAGAGGGGGACAGTGAGAGAGGGGGTCAGAGAGAGGGGGAACAGAGAGAGTGGGGGACAGAGAGAGGGGCTACAGAGAGATGGGGGACAGAGAGGGGGGCACAGAGAGGGGAGACAGAGAGAGGGGGACAGAGAGAGGGGGACAGAGAGAGGGGAACAGAGGGAGGGGGACAGAGGGCGGGACAGAGAGAGGGGGACAGAGAGATGGTGACTGGGATGGGGCAGAGAGAGGGAGACAGAGAGGGGGGATAGAGAGAGGGGGACAGAGAGAGGGGGACAGAGAGAGGGGGACAGAGAGAGGGGGACAGAGGGAGGGGGACAGACTGAGGGAGGACAGAGAGACGGTGACAGAGAGGGCGACAGAGATAGGGGGACAGAGAGGGGTGGACAGAGGGAGGGGGACAGAGGGAGAGGGGACAGAGAGAGGGGGCAGAGAGAGGGGGACAGAGAGAGGGGGACAGAGAGAGGGGGACAGAGGGAGGGGGACAGAGGGGGGGCAGAGAGATGGTGACTGGGAGGGGGCAGAGAGAGGGGGACAGAGAGGGGGGGACAGAGAGTGAGGGGGTCAGAAAGAAGGCGACAGAGAGAGGGGGCAGAAGGAGGGGGACAGAGGGAGGGGGGACAGAGAGAGGGGGACAGAGAGGGGTTGATAGAGAGGGGGGGACAGAGAGCGAGATGGGGACAGAGAGAGGGGTGGACAGAGGCAGAGGTACAGAGAGACGGTGACAGATATGGCGACAGAGAGAGGGGGACAGAGAGAGGGGGACAGTGAGAGATGGGGTCAGAGAGAGGGGGAACAGAGAGAGTGGGGGACAGAGAGACGGGGTACAGGGTACAGAGAGAGGGGCTTCAGAGAGATGGGGGACAGAGAGGGGGGCACAGAGAGGGGGGACAGAGAGAGGGGGACAGAGAGAGGGGAACAGAGGGAGGGGGACAGAGAGAGGGGGGACAGAGGGAGGCGGACAGAGAGATGGTGACTGGGATGGGGCAGAGAGAGGGAGACAGAGAGAGGGGGACAGAGAGATGGGTCAGAGGGAGGGGGGCATACTGAGGGAGGACAGAGAGACGGTGACAGAGAAGGCGACAGAGAGAGCGGGATAGAGAGGGGTGGACAAAGGGAGGGGGACAGAGGGTGAGGAGACAGAGAGTGGGGGACAGAGAGAGGGGGACAGAGAGAGGGGGACAGAGAGAGGGGGGCAGAGTGAGGAGGTCAGAGGGAGGGGGGGCAGAGAGAGGGGGACAGAGGGAGGGGGACAGAGAGTGGGGGCACAGAGAGTGGGGGACAGAGTGGGGGAAAGGGAGGGGGAGAGAGAGGGCTACAGAGAGAGGGGACAGAGAGAGGGGACAGAGAGAGAGGGGCAGAGAGAGAGGGGGACAGAGAGAGGGGGACAGAGGGAGGGGGGCAGAGAATGGGGGAGTATGAGAGGGGTACAGAGTTGGGGACAGAGAGTCCGTCAGAGCGAGGGGGACAGTGAGAGGGGGACAGAGACTGGGGGACAGAGAGAGGGGGATGGACTGAGTGGGGAACGGGGGAAGCGTGGACGGAGAGGGAGTGGACAGAGAGAGAAGGGATAGAGAGGAGGGACAGAAAGAGATGCGGACAGAGAGAGCACGGGGACAGAGAGAGAGAGAGAAATCAGAGACAGTCGGACAGAGAGACGGGGACACAGAGAGAGGTGACAGCGAGGGGGCAGAGAGAGGGTGACAGAGAGAGGGGTCAGAGAGAGGGGGACAGCGAGAAGGAGGGACAGAGAGAGGCGGATGGGTGAGGGAGGGGCAGAGAGAGCCGGGTGGGAGAGCGAAGGGGACAGAGAAAGGGGGGACAGAGAGGGGGACACTGAGAGAGGGGGACACTGAGAGAGGGGGTCAGAGAGGGAGGGGGACAGAGAGAGAGGCGGACAGAGAGGGGGACACAGAGAGAGGGGGACAGAGAGAGGGGGGACAGAGAGAGAGAGGGCTACAGAGAGAGGAGGGACAGAGAGAGGGGGACAGAGAGCGGGCGACAGAGAGGGGTGGACGGGGGGGGGGGGACTGCGAGATGGTGACTGAGAGGGGGCAGAGAGAGGGCTACAGAGAGGGGGGGACAGAGGTATGGGACAGAGAGAGGGTGGACTGGGGGGGCAGAGAGACGGGGACAGAGAGAGGGGGGACAGAGAGACAGTGACAGAGAGGGGGCAGAGAGAGGGCAATAGAGATGGGGGGACAGAGAGCGGGGAACAGAGCGAGGGGGCAGAGAGATAGTGGGTCAGAGAGAGGGGGACAGAGAGAGAGGGGGACAGAGAGAGAAGGGACAGAGAGAAGGGTGGGTACAGAGAGAGAGGGGGACAGAGAGAGAGGGGGACAGAGAGAGAAGGGGTACAGAGAGAGAGAGGGAGACAGAGAGAGAGGGGGCCAGAGAGAGGGGGTCAGAGAGAGAGGGGGTACAGAGAGAGAGGGGGACAGAGGTGGGGGGGAGAGGGGGGGTACCAGAGAGGGAACAGAGAAAGGGGGAGAGAGAGGGGGCAGAAAGAGGGGGGACAGAGAGAGAGAGGGGGGACAGAAAGAGAGGGGGGCAGAGAGAGAAGGGGCAGAGAGACGGTGACAGAACGGGGGCAGAGAGAGGCCAACAAAGAGAGGGGACACTGAGAGGGGTACAGAGAAAGGGGGGACGAGGGGGACGGAGACAGGGGGGACAGAGAAACTGTGACAGAGAGGGGGCAGAGAGCGGGCGACAGAGAGGGGTGGACGGGGCGGCGAACAGAGAGATGGTGACTGAGAGGGTGCAGAGAGACGAGGACAGAGAGTGGGGGGACAGAGAGACGGTTACAGAGAGGGTCAGTGAGAGGGCGATAGAGATGGGGGAACAGAGAGCGGGGAACAGAGCGAGGGGGAAGAGAGAGGGGGTCAGAGAGAGAGAGAGAGGGTTAGAGAGAGAGGGGGACAGAGAGCGGGGACAGAGAGATGGTGACAGAGTAGGGGCAGAGAGAGGGCGACAGAGGGGGGATTGTGAGAGGAGGGACAGAGAGAGGGGGAGAGAGAAAGGGGGGACAGAGAGAGGGGGACAGAGAGAGGGGAACAGAGAGAGTGGGACAGAGAGAGGAGGGACAGAGAGAGGTGGACAGAGAGGGTGGGGGACAGAGAGGGGGGACAGAGTGGGAGAGAGGGGGGCAGAGAGAGAGGGACAGAGAGTGGGCAGAGAGAGGGGGACAGAGACCGGGGGAGACAGAGGGCAGAGAGAGGGGGGGACAGAGAGAGAGAGGGGGACAGAGAGGGGGGACAGAGAGGGAGGGGGTCAGAGAGAGAGGGGAAAGAGAGGGGGGACAGAGAGGGGGGACAGAGAGAGAGGGGAAAGAGAGAGGGGGAACAGAGAGAGAGAGATGGGGACAGAGAGTGAGGGGGACAGAGAGGGGGACAGAGAGAGGCGGGGAGGGAGAGGGGGCAGAGAGTGGGCGACAGAGAGAGGGCCACAGAGAGTGAGGGAGATAGAGGGGTTCAGAGAGAAGGGGGACAGAGAGTGGGGGACAGACAGTGGGGGGACAGAGAGTGGGGGTCAGAGAGAGGGGGTCATAGAGAGGGCAACAGAGAGAGTGGGACAGAGAGTGGGGGAGAGAGACGGGGCAGAGAGAGAGGGACAGAGAGAGAGAGGGGGCAGAGAGAGGGTGACAGAGAGAGAGGGGAACAGAGAGAGGGGGAAAGAGAGAGGGGGGACAGAGAGAGGGGACAGAGAGAGAGGGGCAGAGGGAGGGTGGGTGATAGATGGGGTCAAATAGAGGGGACGAAAAGAGGGGTAGGTAGAGGGGGACAGAGAGAGCAGGACAGAGAGAGGTGGAGATAGAGGGGTCAGAGGGAGGGGCGACAGAGAGTGGGGGACAGAGAGGGGGATACAGTGTGGGAGAGAGAGGGGCAGAGAGAGGGGGACAGAGAGAGGGGGGTCAGAAAGAGGGCGACAGAGAGAGGGGGACAGAAAGAGGGGGACAGAGGGACGCAGGGACAGAGAGAGTGGGACAGAGTGAGTGGGGACAGAGAGATGGTGACAGAGAGGGGGCAGAGAGAGTGGGACAGAGAGGGGGGACAGAGAGAGAGATGGGACAGAAAGAGAGGGGACAGAGAGAGGGGGACAGAGAGGGGGGACAGAGAGAGGGGGACATAGAGGTGGGGACAGAGAGTGGGGGACAGAGAGAGATGGGGACAGTGAGAGGGGTGGACAGAGAGAGAGGGACAGAGAGAGATGGTGACAGATATGGCGACAGAGAGAGGGGGACAGAGAGAGGGGACAGAGAGGGGGGGAACAGTGAGAGTCGGGGACAGAGAGAGGGGGGACAGAGAGAGGGGCTACAGAGAGAGGGGGGACAGAGAGGGGGGACAGAGGGAGGGGGACAGAGGGAGGGGGGACAGAGAGATGGTGACTGTGAGGGAGCAGAGAGAGGTGGACAGAGAGGGGGGGACAGAGAGAGAGGGGGTCAGAAAGAGGGCGACAGAGAGAGGGGGGACAGAGAGAGGGGGACAGAGAGAGAGGGACAGAGGGAGGGGGACAGAGAGAGGGTGCAGAGGGAGGGGGACAGAGGGAGGGGGACAGAGAGGGGGGGACAGAGGGAGGGGGGACAGAGAGAGGGGGACAGAGAGAGGGGACGGAGAGAGGGGGACAGAGAGAGAGGGACAGAGGGAGGGGAACAGAGAGAGGGGGACAGAGGGAGGGGGACAGAGGGAGGGGGGACAGAGAGAGGGGGACAGAGGGAGGGGGACAGAGGGAGGGGGGACAGAGAGAGGGGACAGAGAGAGAGAGGCACAGATAGTGTGGGTGATAGATGGGGTCAAATAGAGGGGACGGAAAGAGGGGGAGGTAGAGGGGGGCAGAGAGAGCAGGACAGAGAGAGGTGGAGATAGAGGGGTCCGAGGGAGGGGCGACAGAGAGTGGGGGACAGAGAGGGGGGTACAGTGTGGGAGAGAGAGGGGCAGAGAGAGGGGGACAAAGAGAGGGGGGTCAGAAAGAGGGCGACAGAGAGAGGGGACAGAAAGAGGGGGACAGAGGGACGCGGGGACAGAGAGAGTGGGACAGAGTGAGCGGGGGCAGAGAGATGGTGACAGCGAGGGGGCAGAGAGAATGGGACAGAGAGGGGGACAGAGAGAGATGGGGCAGAAAGAGAGTGGACAGAGAGAGGGGGACAGAGAGGGGGGACAGAGACAGTGGGACATGGAGGTGGGGACAGAGAGGCGGGGGACTGAGAGAGATGGGGACAGTGAGAGGGGTGGACAGAGAGAGAGGGACAGAGAGAGGGGGACAGAGAGAGGGGGGAACAGTGGGAGTCGGGGACAGAGAGAGGGGGGTCAGAGAGAGGGGCTACAGAGAGAGGGGGGACAGAGGGGGTGACAGAGGGAGGGGGACAGAGGGAGGGGAGACAGAGAGATGGTGACTGGGAGGGAGCAGAGAGAGGTGGACAGAGAGGGGGGGACAGAGAGAGAGGGGGTCAGAAAGAGGGCGACAGAGAGGGGGGGACAGAGAGAGGAGACAGAGAGAGAGGGACAGAGGGAGGGGGACAGAGAGAGGGGGACAGAGGGAGGGGGACAGAGGGAGGGGGGACAGAGAGAGGGTGACAGAGGGAGGGGGACAGAGGGAGGGGGGACAGAGAGAGGGGGACAGAGAGGGGGGACAGAGGGAGGGGGACGGGGGTGGCAGAGAGATGGTGACTGGGAGGGGGCAGAGAGAGGGGGACAGAGAGGGGGGGACAGAGAGAGGGGGGGACAGAAAGAAGGCGACGGAGAGAGGGGGGCAGAAGGAGGGGACAGAGGGAGGGGGACAGAGAGAGGGGGACAGAGAGAGAGGGGGACAGAGAGAGAGGGGGTCAGAGAGAGGGGGAACAGAGAGAGTGGGGGACAGAGAGAGGGGGTACAGAGAGGGGGGACAGAGAGAGGGGGACAGAGAGAGGGGAACAGAGGGAGGGGAACAGAGGGAGGGGGACAGAAAGAGGGGAACAGAGGGAGGGGGACAGAGAGA
This sequence comes from Chiloscyllium plagiosum, assembly GCF_037043375.1. Taxonomy (NCBI): domain Eukaryota; kingdom Metazoa; phylum Chordata; class Chondrichthyes; order Orectolobiformes; family Hemiscylliidae; genus Chiloscyllium; species Chiloscyllium plagiosum. The sequence continues at coordinate 71,503,535 of NW_028270169.1, read as the reverse complement.
TGGTGACTGGGATGTGGCAGAGAGAGGGAGACAGAGAGGGGGGACAGAGAGAGGCGGACAGAAAGAGGTGGACAGAGAGAGGGGGACAGAGAGAGAGGGGACAGAGGGAGGGGGTCAGAGGGGGGGCAGAGAGATGGTGACTGGGAGGGGGCAGAGAGAGGGGGACAGAGAGAGGGGGACAGAGAGAGGGGCTACAGAGAGAGGGGGGACAGTGAGAGGGGGACAGAGAGAGGGGGACAGTGGGAGGGGGACAGAGGGGGGGCAGAGAGATGGTGACTGGTAGGGGGCAGAGAGAGGGGGACAGAGAGGGGGGGACAGAGAGAGAGGGGGTCAGAAAGAAGGCGACGGAGAGAGGGGGCAGAAGGAGGGGACAGAGGGAGGGGGGACAGAGAGAGGGGAACAGAGAGGGGTTGATAGAGAGGGGGAACAGAGAGAGATGGGGACAGAGAGAGGGGTGGACAGAGAGAGAGGTACAGAGAGACGGTGACAGATATGGCGACAGAGCGAGGGGGACAGCGAGAGGGGGACAGAGAGAGAGAGGGGGACAGAGAGAGGGGGGGTCAGAGAGAGAGGGGGAACAGAGAGAGTGGGGGACAGAGAAAGGGGGTACAGAGAGGGGGGACAGAGAGAGGGGGACAGAGAGAGGGGAACAGAGGGAGGGGAACAGAGGGAGGGGGACAGAGAGAGGAGAACAGAGGGAGGGGGACAGAGAGATGGTGACTGGGATGTGGCAGAGAGAGGGAGACAGAGAGGGGGGACAGAGAGAGGGGGACAGAGAGAGGTGGACAGAGAGAGGGGGACAGAGAGAGGGGGACAGAGGGAGGGGGACAGACAGAGGGAGGACAGAGAGACGGTGACAGAGAGGGCGACAGAGATAGGGGGACAGAGAGGGGTGGACATAGGGAGGGGGACAGAGGGAGAGGGGACAGAGAGAGGGGGACAGAGAGAGGGGGACAGAGAGAGGGGGACAGAGGGAGGGTGACAGAGGGGGGGGGCAGAGAGATGATGACTGGGAGGGGGCAGAGAGAGGGGGACAGGGGCGGTCAGAGAGAGAGGGGGTCAGAAAGAAGGCGACAGAGAGAGGGGGCAGAATGAGGGGGACAGAGGGAGGGGGGACAGAGAGAGGGGGACAGAGAGGGGTTGATAGAGAGGGGGGGACAGAGAGAGATGGGGACAGAGAGAGGGGTGGACAGAGGCAGAGGTACAGAGAGACGGTGACAGATATGGCGACAGAGAGAGGGGGACAGAGAGAGGGGGACAGAGAGAGGGGGACAGAGAGAGAGGGGGTCAGAGAGAGGGGGAACAGAGAGAGTGGGGGACAGAGAGAGGGGGTACAGGGTACAGAGAGAGGGGCTACAGAGAGATGGGGGACAGAGAGGGGGGCACAGAGAGGGGGACAGAGAGAGGGGGACAGAGAGAGGGGAACAGAGGGAGGGGGACACAGAGAGGGGGGACAGAGGGAGGGGGACAGAGAGATGGTGACTGGGATGGGGCAGAGAGAGGGAGACAGAGAGGGGGGACAGAGAGAGGGGGACAGAGAGAGGGGGACAGAGGGAGGGGGACAGACTGAGGGAGGACAGAGGGAGAGGGGACAGAGAGAGGGGGACAGAGAGAGGGGGACAGAGAGAGGGGGACAGAGAGAGGGGGGCAGAGGGAGGGGGACAGAGGGAGGGGGACAGAGAAATGGGGACAGAGGGAGGGGGACAGAGAATGGGGGCACAGAGAGTGGGGGACAGAGTGGGGGAAAGGGAGGGGGAGAGAGAGGGCTACAGAGATAGTGGGACAGAGTGAGGGGACAGAGAGACGGGGACAGAGAGAGAGGGGGACAGAGAGGGGGGGACAGAGAGAGAGGGGGTCAGAAAGAAGGCGACGGAGAGAGGGGGCAGAAGGAGGGGACAGAGGGAGGGGGGACAGAGAGAGGGGAACAGAGAGGGGTTGATAGAGAGGGGGAACAGAGAGAGATGGGGACAGAGAGAGGGGTGGACAGAGAGAGAGGTACAGAGAGACGGTGAAAGATATGGCGACAGAGAGAGGGGGACAGCGAGAGGGGGACAGAGAGAGAGAGGGGGACAGAGAGAGGGGGGGTCAGAGAGAGGGGGAACAGAGAGAGTGGGGGACAGAGAGAGGGGGTACAGAGAGGGGGGACAGAGAGAGGGGGACAGAGAGAGGGGAACAGAGGGAGGGGAACAGAGGGAGGGGGACAGAGAGAGGAGAACAGAGGGAGGGGGACAGAGAGATGGTGACTGGGATGTGGCAGAGAGAGGGAGACAGAGAGGGGGGACAGAGAGAGGGGGACAGAGAGAGGTGGACAGAGAGAGGGGGACAGAGAGAGGGGGACAGAGGGAGGGGGACAGACAGAGGGAGGACAGAGAGACGGTGACAGAGAGGGCGACAGAGATAGGGGGACAGAGAGGGGTGGACATAGGGAGGGGGACAGAGGGAGAGGGGACAGAGAGAGGGGGACAGAGAGAGGGGGACAGAGAGAGGGGGACAGAGAGAGGGGGACAGAGGGAGGGTGACAGGGGGGGGGGCAGAGAGATGATGACTGGGAGGGGGCAGAGAGAGGGGGACAGGGGCGGTCAGAGAGAGAGGGGGTCAGAAAGAAGGCGACAGAGAGAGGGGGCAGAATGAGGGGGACAGAGGGAGGGGGGACAGAGAGAGGGGGACAGAGAGGGGTTGATAGAGAGGGGGGGACAGAGAGAGATGGGGACAGAGAGAGGGGTGGACAGAGGCAGAGGTACAGAGAGACGGTGACAGATATGGCGACAGAGAGAGGGGGACAGAGAGAGGGGGACAGAGAGAGGGGGACAGAGAGAGAGGGGGTCAGAGAGAGGGGGAACAGAGAGAGTGGGGGACAGAGAGAGGGGGTACAGGGTACAGAGAGAGGGGCTACAGAGAGGTGGGGGACAGAGAGGGGGTCACAGAGAGGGGGACAGAGAGAGGAGGACAGAGAGAGGGGAACAGAGGGAGGGGGACAGAGAGAGGGGGGACAGAGGGAGGGGGACAGAGAGATGGTGACTGGGATGGGGCAGAGAGAGGGAGACAGAGAGGGGGAACAGAGAGAGGGGGACAGAGAGAGGGGGACAGAGAGAGGGGGACAGAGGGACGGGGACAGACTGAGGGAGGACAGAGAGACGGTGACAGAGAGGGGTACAGAGAGGGGTGGACAGAGGGAGGGGGACAGAGGGAGGGGCGACAGAGAGAGGGGGACAGAGGGAGGGGGGACAGAGAGTGGGGGCACAGAGAGTGGGGGACAGATAGAGAGGGGGACAGAGAGAGGGGACAGAGAGGGAGAAAGGGAGGGGGAGAGAGAGGGCTACAGAGATAGTGGGACAGAGAGAGGGGACAGAGAGAGGGGGACAGAGAGAGAGGGGGACAGAGAGAGGGTCACAGAGGGAGGGGCGCAGAGAATGGGGGAGTGAGAGAGGGGTACAGAGTTAGGGAGAGAGAGTCCGTCAGAGAGATGGGGACTGTGAGAGGGGGACAGAGACTGGGGGACAGAGAGAGGGGGACACAGAGACAGTCGGACAGAGAGACGGGGACACAGAGAGAGGTGACAGCGAGGGGGCAGAGAGAGGGGGACGGGGGGGCAGAGAGAGAGGGGGTCAGAAAGAAGGCGAGAGAGAGAGGAGGGCAGAAGGAGGGGGACAGAGGGAGGGGGGACAGAGAGAGGGGTGGACAGAGGCAGAGGTACAGAGTGACGGTGACAGATATGGCGACAGAGAGAGGGGGACAGAGAGAGGGGGACAGAGAGAGGGCGACAGAGAGAGAGGGGGTCAGAGAGAGGGGGAAGAGAGAGAGCGGGGGACAGAGAGAGGGGGTACAGGGTACAGAGAGAGGGGCTACAGAGAGATGGGGGACAGAGAGGTGGGCACAGAGAGGGGGACAGAGAGAGGGGGACAGAGAGAGGGGAACAGAGGGAGGGGGACACAGAGAGGGGGGACAGAGGGAGGGGGACAGAGAGATGGTGACTGGGATGGGGCAGAGAGAGGGAGACAGAGAGGGGGGACAGAGAGAGGGGGACAGAGAGAGGGGGACAGAGGGAGGGGGAGAGACTGAGGGAGGACAGAGAGACGGTGACAGAGAGGGCGACAGAGAGAGGGGGACAGAGAGGGGTGGACAGAGGGAGGGGGACAGAGGGAGAGGGGACAGAGAGAGGGGGACAGAGAGGGGGGACAGAGAGAGAGGGGGCAGAGAGAGGGGGACAGAGAGAGAGGGGAACAGAGAGAGAGGGGGAAAGAGAGGGGGGACAGAGAGAGATGGGGAAAGAGAGCGTGGGCAGAGAGCGCGGGGGACAGAGAGAGGGGGGAAAGAGAGGGGGGGACATAGAAAGAGGGGGACAGAGAGCGGGGGGAACAGAGAACGGGGGGACAGAGAGAGGGTGAAAGAGAGAGGGGGGACAGAGTGAGGGTGAAAGAGAGAGGGGGACAGTGAGAGGGGGACAGAGAGAGGGGGACAGAGAGAGGGTCAGAGAGAGTGGGACAGAGAGAGGGGAGACAGAGTGAGGGTGAAAGAGAGAGGGGGACAGTGAGAGGGGGACAGAGAGAGGGGGACAGAGAGAGGGTCAGATAGAGTGGGACAGAGACAGGGGGACAGAGGGAGGGGGACAGTGGGGGGCAGAGAGATGGTGACTGGGAGGGGGCAGAGAGAGGGGGACAGAGGGGGGGGAGCAGAGAGAGAGGGGGTCAGAAAGAAGGCGACAGAGAGAGGGGGGCAGAAGGAGGGGGACAGAGGGAGGGGGGACAGAGAGAGGGGGACAGAGAGGGGTTGATAGAGAGGGGGGGACAGAGAGAGATGGGGTCAGAGAGAGGGGGAACAGAGAGAGTGGGGGACAGAGAGAGGGGGTACAGGGTACAGAGAGAGGGGGGGGAGCAGAGAGAGATGGGGACAGAGAGAGGGGTGGACAGAGGCAGAGGTACAGAGAGACGGTGACAGATATGGCGACAGAGAGAGGGGGACAGAGAGAGGGGGACAGAGAGAGGGGGACAGAGAGAGAGGGGGTCAGAGAGAGGGGGAACAGAGAGAGTGGGGGACAGAGAGAGGGGGTACAGGGTACAGAGAGAGGGGCTACAGAGAGATGGGGGACAGAGAGGGGGGCACAGAGAGGGGGACAGAGAGAGGGGGACAGAGAGAGGGGAACAGAGGGAGGGGGACAGAGAGAGGGGGGACAGAGGGAGGGGGACAGAGAGATGGTGACTGGGATGGGGCAGAGAGAGGGAGACAGAGAGGGGGGACAGAGAGAGGGGGACAGAGAGAGGGGGACAGAGGGAGGGGGACAGACTGAGGGAGGACAGAGGGAGAGGGGACAGAGAGAGGGGGACAGAGAGAGGGGGACAGAGAGAGGGGGACAGAGAGAGGGGGGCAGAGGGAGGGGGACAGAGGGAGGGGGGACAGAGAAATGGGGACAGAGGGAGGGGGACAGAGAATGGGGGCACAGAGAGTGGGGGACAGAGTGGGGGAAAGGGAGGGGGAGAGAGAGGGCTACAGAGATAGTGGGACAGAGTGAGGGGACAGAGAGACGGGGACAGAGAGAGAGGGGGACAGAGAGAGGGGCAGAAAGAGGGCGACAGAGGGAGGGGGATAGAGAGAGCGGGACAAAGGGAGGGGGACAGAGAATGGGGGAGTGAGAGAGAGATACAGAGTTGCGGAGAGAGAGTCCGTCAGAGAGAGGGGGACAGTGAGCCGGGGACAGAGACTGGGGGACAGAGAGAGGGGGATGGACTGAGTGGGGAACTAGGGGCAGGGTTGGACGGAGAGGGAGTGGACAGAGAGAGAAGGGATAGAGAGGGGGGACAGAAAGAGATGCGGACAGCGAGAGCAAAGGGACAGAGAGAGAGGGAACAGAGACAGTCGGACAGAGAGACGGGGACACAAAGAGAGGTGACAGAGAGGGAGCAGAGAGAGGGCGACAGAGAGAGGTGACAGCGAGGGGGCAGAGAGAGGGTGACAGAGAGAGGGGTCAGAGAGAGGGGGACAGCGAGAAGGAGGGACAGAGAGAGGCGGATGAGTGAGAGAGGGGCAGAGAGAGCCGGGTGGGAGAGCGAAGGGGACAGAGAAAGGGGGGACAGAGAGGGGGACACTGAGAGAGGGGGTCAGAGAGGGAGGGGGACAGAGAGAGAGAGGGACAGAGAGGGGGGGACAGAGAGAGGGGGACAGAGAGAGGGGGGACAGAGAGAGAGAGGGCTACAGAGAGAGGAGGGACAGAGAGAGAGGGACAGAGAGCGGGCGACAGAGAGGAGTGGACGGGGGTTGAACAGCGAGATGGTGACTGAGAGGGGGCAGAGAGAGGGCTACAGAGAGGGGGGGACAGAGCACGGGGTACAGAGCGAGGGGGCAGAGAGATAGGGGGTCAGAGAGAGGGGGACAGAGAGAGAGGGGGACAGAGAGAGGGGACAGAGAGAGGGGGGGTAGAGAGAGAGAGGGGGACAGAGAGAGAGGGGGACAGAGAGAGGGGGTACAGAGAAAGGGGGGATGAGGGGGACAGAGACAGGGGGGACAGAGAAACTGTGACAGAGTGGGGGCAGAGAGCGGGCGACAGAGAGGGGTGGACGGGGCGGCGAACAGAGAGATGTTGACTGAGAGGGTGCAGAGAGACGAGGACAGAGAGTGGGGGGACAGAGAGACGGTTACAGAGAGGGTCAGTGAGAGGGCGATAGAGATGGGGGAACAGAGAGCGGGGAACAGAGCGAGGGGGAAGAGAGAGGGGGTCAGAGAGAGAGAGAGAGGGTTAGAGAGAGAGGGGGACAGAGAGCGGGGACAGAGAGATGGTGACAGAGTAGGGGCAGAGAGAGGGCGACAGAGGGGGGATTGTGAGAGGAGGGACAGAGAGAGGGGGAGAGAGAAAGGGGGGACAGAGAGAGGGGGACAGAGAGAGAGGGGACAGAGAGAGGGGAACAGAGAGAGTGGGACAGAGAGAGGAGGGACAGAGAGAGGTGGACAGAGAGGGTGGGGGACAGAGAGAGGGGGACAGAGTGGGGGGGCAGAGAGAGAGGGACAGAGAGTGGGCAGAGAGAGGGCAACAGAGAGAGGGGGGCAGAGACCGGGGGAGAGAGAGGGCAGAGAGAGGGGGGGGGGAACAGAGAGAGAGAGGGGGACAGAGAGGGGCGACAGAGAGGGAGGGGGACAGAGAGAGAGGGGAAAGAGAGGGGGGACAGAGAGAGAGGAGGACAGAGAGAGAGGGGGACAGTGAGAGTGGGCAGTGAGAGAGGGGGACAGAGAGTGTGTGCAGAGAGGGGGGACATAGAAAGAGGGGGACAGAGAGCGGGGGGAACAGAGAGAGGGGGGACAGAGAGAGGGGGACGGAAAGCGGGGGACAGAGAGCGGGGGAGGTAGAGGGCATCAGTGAGAGGGGGGACAGAGAGAGAGTGGGACAGAGAGAGGGCAACATAGAGAGGGGGACATAGAGAGGGGGACAGAGAGTGGGGCACAGAGAGTGGTGGAGAGAGTGGGGGAGAGAGAGGGCTACAGAGAGAGGGGGACAGAGTGGGGGAGAGAATGGGGGAAAGAGTGGGGGAGAGAGGGGGCAAAGAGAGGGGGGCAGAGAGAGGAGGGACAGAGAAAGGAGGACAGAGAGAGAGGGGGACAGAGAGAGAGGGGCAGAGAGAGGGGGACAGAGAGAGGGGGGACAGAGAGAGGGGCACAGCGAGAGGGGGGAAGAGGGGGGCAGAGAGAGAGGTGGACAGAGAGAGAGGGGGACAGAGAGAGGGGGACAGAGAGAGGGGGACAGAGTGGTGGACAGAGAGGGGAGGACACAGAGAGGGGGACAGAGAGAGGGGGGGGAAGAGGGGGGCAGAGAGAGAGGGGGACAGAGAGAGAGGGGGACAGAGAGAGGGGGACAGAGTGGGAGAGAGTGGGGGCAGAGAGAGAGGGACAGAGAGTGGGCAGAGAGAGGGCAACAGAGAGAGGGGGACAGAGACCGGGGGAGAGAGAGGGGGCAGAGAGAGGGCGACAGAGAGAGAGGGGGACAGCGAGAGGGGGACAGAGAGAGAGGGGGACAGAGAGAGGGGGACAGAGTGGGAGAGAGGGGGGCAGAGAGAGATGGGGAAAGAGAGCGTGAGCAGAGAGCGAGGGGGACAGAGAGAGGGGGGAAAGAGAGGGGGGACATAGAAAGAGGGGGACAGAGAGCGGGGTAACAGAGAACGGGGGGACAGAGAGAGGGTGAAAGAGAGAGGGGGGACAGAGTGAGGGTGAAAGAGAGAGGGGGACAGTGAGAGGGGGACAGAGAGAGGGGGACAGAGAGCGGGGACAGAGAGAGGGGGAAGAGAGAGGGGGACCGAGAGAGGGTCAGAGAGAGTGGGACAGATGGGGTCGTGCGGTACAGGGGGGGAGAGGACAGAGAGTGGAGGGATAGAGGGGTGACAGTAAGAGATGGGGACCGAGAGAGCATGGGGACAGAGAGACGGGGACAGCGAGAGGGGGGAAAGAGAGAGGGGGACAGAGAGAGAGGGGGGGGATAGAGGGGGTCAGAGAGAGGGAGTCAGAGAGAGTGGGACAGAGAGACGGGGACACAGAGAGAGATGACAGAGAGGGGGCAGAGAGAGGGTGACAGAGAGAGGGGGACAGAGAGAGGGGGACAGCGAGAAGGAGGGACAGAGAGAGGCGGATGGGAGAGAGAGGGGCAGAGAAAGGGGGGACAGAGAGGGGGGGACAGAGAGAGCGGGGGACAGAGAGGGGGGGACAGAGAGAGAGGGGGACAGAGAGAGGGGGACAGAGAGAGAGGGGGGCAGAGAGAGGGGGACAGAGAGAGGGGGACAGAGAGAGTGGGACAGCGAGAAGGAGGCACAGATAGAGGCGGATGGGAGAGAGAGGAGCAGAGAAAGGGGGGACAGAGAGGGGGGACAGAGAGAGAGGGGGACAGAGAGGGGGGGACAGAGAGAGTGGGACAGCGAGAAGGAGGGACAGATAGAGGCGGATGGGAGAGAGGGTCAGAGAAAGGGGGGGCAGAGAGGTGGGACAGAGAGAGGGGGACACAGAGACAGTCGGACAGAGAGACGGGGACACAGAGAGAGGTGACAGCGAGGGGGCAGAGAGAGGGGGACGGGGGGGCAGAGAGAGAGGGGTCAGAAAGAAGGCGACAGAGAGAGGGGGGCAGAAGGAGGGGGACAGAGGGAGGGGGGACAGAGAGAGGGGTGGACAGAGGCAGAGGTACATAGAGACGGTGACAGATATGGCGACAGAGAGAGGGGGACAGAGAGAGGGGGACAGAGAGAGGGCGACAGAGAGAGAGGGGGTCAGAGAGAGGGGGAACAGAGAGAGCGGGGTACAGAGAGAGGGGGTACAGGGTACAGAGAGAGGGGCTACAGAGAGATGGGGGACAGAGAGGGGGGCACAGAGAGGGGGACAGAGAGAGGGGGACAGAGAGAGGGGAACAGAGGGAGGGGGACACAGAGAGGGGGGACAGAGGGAGGGGGACAGAGAGATGGTGACTGGGATGGGGCAGAGAGAGGGAGACAGAGAGGGGGGACAGAGAGAGGGGAACAGAGAGAGGGGGGCAGAGGGAGGGGGACAGACTGAGGGAGGACAGAGAGACGGTGACAGAGAGGGCGACAGAGAGAGGGGGACAGAGAGGGGTGGACAGAGGGAGGGGGACAGAGGGAGAGGGGACAGAGAGAGGGGGACAGAGAGGGGTGGACAGAGGGAGGGGGACAGAGGGAGAGGGGACAGAGAGAGGGGGACAGAGAGGGGGGACAGAGAGAGAGGGGGCAGAGAGAGGGGGACAGAGAGAGAGGGGAACAGAGAGAGAGGGGGAAAGTGAGGGGGGACAGAGAGAGATGGGGAAAGCGAGCGTGGGCAGAAAGCGCAGGGGACAGAGAGAGGGGGGAAAGAGAGGGGGGACATAGAAAGAGGGGGACAGAGAGCGGGGGGAACAGAGAACGGGCTACAGAGAGAGGGTGAAAGAGAGAGGGGGGACAGAGTGAGGGTGAAAGAGAGAGGGGGACAGTGAGAGGGGGACAGAGAGAGGGGGACAGAGAGAGGGTCAGAGAGAGTGGGACAGAGAGAGGGGAGACAGAGTGAGGGTGAAAGAGAGAGGGGGACAGTGAGAGGGGGACAGAGAGAGGGGGGCAGAGAGAGGATCAGATAGAGTGGGACAGAGACAGGGGGACAGAGGGAGGGGGACAGTGGGGGGCAGAGAGATGGTGACTGGGAGGGGGCAGAGAGAGGGGGACAGAGGGGGGGAGCAGAGAGAGAGGGGGTCAGAAAGAAGGCGACAGAGAGAGGGGGCAGAAGGAGGGGGACAGAGGGAGGGGGGACAGAGAGAGGGGGACAGAGAGGGGTTGATAGAGAGGGGGGGACAGAGAGAGATGGGGACAGAGAGAGGGGTGGACAGAGGCAGAGGTACAGAGAGACGGTGACAGATATGGCGACAGAGAGAGGGGGACAGAGAGAGGGGGACAGAGAGAGGGGGACAGAGAGAGAGGGGGTCAGAGAGAGGGGGAACAGAGAGAGTGGGGGACAGAGAGAGGGGGTACAGGGTACAGAGAGAGGGGCTACAGAGAGATGGGGGACAGAGAGGGGGCACAGAGAGGGGGACAGAGAGAGGGGGACAGAGAGAGGGGAACAGAGGGAGGGGGACAGAGAGAGGGGGGACAGAGGGAGGGGGACAGAGAGATGGTGACTGGGATGGGGCAGAGAGAGGGAGACAGAGAGGGGGGACAGAGAGAGAGGGACAGAGAGAGGGGGACAGAGGGAGGGGGACAGACTGAGGGAGGACAGAGAGACGGTGACAGAGAGGGCGACAGAGAGAGGGGGACAGAGAGGGGTGGACAGAGGGAGGGGGACAGAGGGAGAGGGGACAGAGAGAGGGGGACAGAGAGAGGGGGACAGAGAGAGGGGGACAGAGAGAGGGGGGCAGAGGGAGGGGGACAGAGGGAGGGGGGACAGAGAAATGGGGACAGAGGGAGGGGGACAGAGAGTGGGGGCACAGAGAGTGGGGGACAGAGTGGGGGAAAGGGAGGGGGAGAGAGAGGGCTACAGAGATAGTGGGACAGAGTGAGGGGACAGAGAGAGGGGGACAGAGAGAGAGGGGGACAGAGAGAGGGGCAGAAAGAGGGCGACAGAGGGAGGGGGATAGAGAGAGCGGGACAAAGGGAGGGGGACAGAGAATGGGGGAGTGAGAGAGAGATACAGAGTTGGGGAGAGAGAGTCCGTCAGAGAGAGGGGGACAGTGAGCCGGGGACAGAGACTGGGGGACAGAGAGAGGGGGATGGACTGAGTGGGGAACGGGGGGGGAGGGGTGGACGGAGAGGGAGTGGACAGAGAGAGGAGGGATAGAGAGGGGGGACAGAAAGAGATGCGGACAGCGAGAGCAAAGGGACGGAGAGAGAGGGAACAGAGACAGTCAGACAGAGAGACGGGGACACAAAGAGAGGTGACAGAGAGGGAGCAGAGAGAGGGCGACAGAGAGAGGTGACAGCGAGGGGGCAGAGAGAGGGTGACAGAGAGAGGGGTCAGAGAGGGTGGGGGATAGAGAGAGGGGGACAGAGTGGGGGGGGCAGAGAGATAGGGACAGAGAGTGGGCAGAGAGAGGGCAACAGAGAGAGGGGGGCAGAGACCGGGGGAGAGAGAGGGCAGAGAGAGGGGGGGGAACAGAGAGAGAGATGGGGACAGAGAGGGGCGACAGAGTGGGAGGGGGACAGAGAGAGAGGGGAAAGAGAGGGGGTACAGAGAGAGAGGAGGACAGAGAGAGAGGGGGAAAGAGAGGGGGAACAGAGAGAGAGGGGGACAGTGAGAGTGGGCAGTGAGAGAGGGGGACAGAGAGTGTGGGCAGAGAGGGGGGGACATAGAAAGAGGGGGACAGAGAGCGGGGGGAACAGAGAGAGGGGGGACAGAGAGAGCGGGACGGAAAGCGGGGGACAGAGAGCGGGGGAGGTAGAGGGCATCAGTGAGAGGGGGTCAGAGAGAGAGTGGGACAGAGAGAGGGCAACATAGAGAGGGGGACATAGAGAGGGGGACAGAGAGTGGGGCTCAGATAGTGGTGGAGAGAGTGGGGGAGAGAGAGGGCTACAGAGAGAGGGGGACAGAGTGGGGGAGAGAATGGGGGAAAGAGTGGGGGAGAGAGGGCAGAGAGAGGGGGGACAGAGAGAGGAGGGACAGAGAAAGGAGGACAGAGAGAGAGGGGGACAGAGAGAGAGGGGCAGAGAGAGGGGGACAGAGAGAGGGGGGACAGAGAGAGGGGCACAGCGAGAGGGGGGAAGAGGGGGGCAGATAGAGAGGTGGACAGAGAGAGAGGGGGACAGAGAGAGGGGGACAGAGAGAGGGGGACAGAGTGGTGGACAGAGAGGGGGGACAGAGAGAGGGGGACAGAGAGAGGGGGGGAAGAGGGGGGCAGAGAGAGAGGGGGACAGAGAGAGAGGGGGACAGAGAGAGGGGGACAGAGTGGGAGAGAGTGGGGGCAGAGAGAGAGGGACAGAGAGTGGGCAGAGAGAGGGCAACAGAGAGAGGGGGACAGAGACCGGGGGAGAGAGAGGGGGCAGAGAGAGGGCGACAGAGAGAGAGGGGGACAGCGAGAGATGGACAGAGAGAGAGGGGGACAGAGAGAGGGGGACAGAGTGGGAGAGAGGGGGGCAGAGAGAGATGGGGAAAGAGAGCGTGAGCAGAGAGCGAGGGGGACAGAGAGAGGGGGGAAAGAGAGGGGGGACATAGAAAGAGGGGGACAGAGAGCGGGGTAACAGAGAACGGGGGGACAGAGAGAGGGTGAAAGAGAGAGGGGGGACAGAGTGAGGGTGAAAGAGAGAGGGGGACAGTGAGAGGGGGACAGAGAGAGGGGGACAGAGAGCGGGGACAGAGGGAGGGGGAAGAGAGAGGGGGACCGAGAGAGGGTCAGAGAGAGTGGGACAGATGGGGTCGTGCGGTACGGGGGGGAGAGGACAGAGAGTGGAGGGATAGAGGGGGGACAGTAAGAGATGGGGACCGAGAGAGCATGGGGACAGAGAGACGGGGACAGCGAGAGGTGGGAAAGAGAGATGGGGACAGAGAGAGAGGGGGGGGATAGAGGGGGTCAGAGAGAGGGAGTCAGAGAGAGTGGGACAGAGAGACGGGGACACAGAGAGAGATGACAGAGAGGGGGCAGAGAGAGGGTGACAGAGAGAAGGGGACAGAGAGAGGGGGACAGCGAGAAGGAGGGACAGAGAGAGGCGGATGGGAGAGAGAGGGGCAGAGAAAGGGGGGACAGAGAGGGGGGACAGAGAGAGAGGGGGACAGAGAGGGGGGGACAGAGAGAGAGGGGGACAGAGAGAGGGGGACAGAGAGAGAGGGGGACAGAGAGAGGGGGACAGAGAGAGGGGGACAGAGAGAGTGGGACAGCGAGAAGGAGGGACAGATAGAGGCGGATGGGAGAGAGAGGAGCAGAGAAAGGGGGGACAGAGAGGGGGGACAGAGAGAGAGGGGGACAGAGAGGGGGGGACAGAGAGGGGGGACAGAGAGAGAGGGGGACAGAGAGAGGGGGACAGAGAGAGAGGGGGACAGAGAGAGCGGGACAGAGAGAGAGGGGGACAGAGAGAGGGGGACAGAGAGAGGGGGACAGAGAGAGTGGGACAGCGAGAAGGAGGGACAGATAGAGGTGGATGGGAGAGAGAGGGGCAGAGAAAGGGGGGGCAGAGAGGGGGACAGAGAGGGAGGGGGACAGAGAGGGGGGGACAGAGAGGGGGGGACAGAGAGAGAGGGGGACAGAGAGAGGGGGACAGAGAGAGAGGGGAACAGAGAGACCGGGACAGAGAGAGGGGGACAGAGAGAGGGGGACATCGAGAAGGAGGGACAGAGAGTGGCGGATGGGAGAGAGAGGGGCAGAGAAAGGGGGGACAGAGAGAGAGGGGACAGAGAGAGTGGGCCGAGAGCGGGGGGGGACAGAGAGGGGGGGCATAGAAAGAGGGGGACAGAGAGCGGGGGGAACAGAGAACGGGGGGACAGAGAGAGGGTGAAAGAGAGAGGGGGGACAGAGTGAGGGTGAAAGAGAGAGGGGGACAGTGACCAGAGTGGGGGGACCAGAGTGGGGGGGCACAGAGAGGGGGACAGATAGGGGGGGACAGAGAGGGGGAACAGAGATGGCAGAACAGAGGGAGGGGGACAGAGGGAGGGGGACAGAGTGGGGGAGAGAGGGGGCAGAGAGAGGGCGATAGAGATGGGGGACAGAGAGCGGGGAACAGTGCGAGGGGGCAGAGAAAGGGGGAAGAGAGAGAGGGGGACAGAGAGAGGGGGGACAGAGAGAGGGGGTACAGAGAGAGGGGGGACAGAGAGAGGGGACAGAGGGGGGTCACAGAGGGGGGGGAATTAAGATTGGAACAGAGAGAGGGGGACTGAGAGAGGGGGCAGAGAGAGGTGGGGACAGAGAGAGGGGGGACAGAGGGGGGGACACAGAGGGGGGAACAGAGGGGGAAACAGAGAGAGGGGGACTGCGAGAGGGGGACAGAGAAAGAGGGGGACAGAGAGAGAGGGTGACAGGGAGAGAAGGGACAGAGAGAGAGGGGACAGAGGGAGGGACAGGAGGGGACTGAGGGGGCATCAGAGAGAGGGGGCCAGAGAGAGGTGGGACAGAGTGAGGGGCAACAGAGCAAGGGGGCAGAAAGAGGGGGGACAGAGAGAGAGGGGACAGAGAGGGGTCAGAGAGAGGGCAACAGAGAGAGAGGAGACAGATAGCAGGGGAGACAGAGGGGGGGAGAGGGGGATGAGAGAGGGGGGGTGAAAGAGGGGTTGGTGAGAGAGGGTGTGAGAGTGGGGAGAGATAGGTGGAGAAAAAGGGGGGAGAGAGAGGGGTAGAGAGAGACTGGGGGAGAGGTGCTGGAGAGAAAGCGTGTAGAGAGGGGGGAGAGAGTGGGGAGAGACAGGGGAGAGACATGGGTGGGGGGGAAGAGGGGAGAGAGAGGGGAGGAGAGAGAGAGGGGAGTGAGAGAGGGGTGAGAAAGAGGGGGTGAAGGAGTGGGTGTGAGAGAGAGGGTGTGTTTGAGAGAGAGTCGGTGTGAGAGAGAGAGGGGTGAGAGAGAGAGGGGTGAGAGAGAGAGAAGGTGTGAGAGAGAAGGGGTGTGAGAGCCAGAAGAGGTGAGAGAGAGAAGGGGTGTGAGAGAGAAGGGGTGTGAGAAATAGGGGTGGAGAGGGAGAGAGAGACGTGGGGTTGGAGCGAGAGAGTGGGGTGAGAGAGTGAGATGGGATGGAGAGAGTGGGGGTGAGAGAGACAGAGGGAGATGGAGGGGGAGAAGGAGGGGGCAGAGAGGTGGAGAGAGAGGGGGATGGGGTGAGAAGGGGTTTAGAGAGAAGGGTTGATAGAGAGAGAAAAAGTGGGGGGTAAGAGAGAGAGTGGAGTGAGAAGGAGAGGGTGTGAGAGAGAGAGTGGGTGAGAGAGAGGGGGTGAGCGAGAGGGGTGAGGGGGAGGGGTTAGAGAGAGAGCGCGGGGTAAGAGAGAAAGTGGGTGAGAGAGGGAGGGGGTGAGGGGGTGAGAGGGAAGAGGGGTGAGAGGGGAGACAGAGAGAGGTAAAAGCGAGAGGGGATGAGAGAGTGAGGGGGGTTGAGAGAGGGGGTGGTGAGAGGGAGCTCTTAGACACAGAGGGAGTGAGAGAGAGGTGTGAGAGAAAGGGTGAGGGAGACAAAGTGTGATTGAGAAAGAGAAAGTGGGGAGGGGGTAAGAGAGAGAGAGTGGAGTGAGAAGGAGAGGGTGTGAGAGAGAGAGTGGGTGAGAGAGAGGGGTGAGAGAGAGGAGGAGAGAGAGAGGAGGAGAGAGAGGGTGAGGGGGAAGAGAGAGAGGGGGAAAGAGAGAGGGGAAGAGAGAGAGAGAGAGGGTGGAGAGAGAGGGGGAAGAGGGAGGGAAGAGAGAGAGGGGGAGAGAGGGGGCTGAGAGAGAGAGGTGTTGAGAGAGAGGGGGTGAGAGAGAGGAAGTGAGAGAGAGAGAGGGTGAGAAACAGGGTGTGAGAGAAAAGGGGTGTGAGAGAGAAGGGATGTGAGAGAGAAGGTGTGTGAGGCAGAGGGGGTGGGAAAGAGAGAGCGACGTAGGCTAAGAGAGAGAGAGTGGGGTGAGAGAGTGAGATGGGAGTGAGAGAGAGGGGGTGTGAGAGACAGGGGGAGAGAAAGGGTGGAGAATGGGAGGCAAGAGAAGGGGTAGAGAAAAGGGGAGAGAGAAGGGAGAGAGAGATGGGGAGACAGAGAGGGGGAGAGAGAGAGAGGGTGAGAGAGACGGGGGTGAGAGAGAGGGGGTGAGAGAGAGGGGATGAGAAAGAGAGAGAGTGAGAGAAAAAGAGAGCGTATAAGTGAGAAAGAGAGAGCTTGAGTAAGAAAGAGAGAATGGGTGAAAGAGAGGGTGCGAGACAGAGAGGTTGAGAGACAAGGGGTGATTGAGAGAGAGAAAGTGGGGAGGGGGTAAGAGAGAGAGTGGAGTTAGAAGGAGAGAGTGTGATTGAGAGAGTGGGTGAGAGAGAGTGGTGAGCGAGAGGGGTGAGAGGGGGAGGGGTTAGAGAGAGCGCGTGGGGTAAGAGAGAAAGGGTGTGAGAGGGAGTAAGAGAGAGGGGTGAAGAGGGGATGAAAGAGAGAGAAGGGTGAGAGAGAGAGGGGTTGAGAAAGAGAGAGGGCGTGAGAGATTGAGGGTGTGAGAGAGTGAGGGGATGAGAGAGTGAGAGGGGTTGAGAAAGGGGTGGTGAGAGAGAGATGGAGTGAGAGAGAAGGGGTGTGAGAGCGAGAAGAGTTGTGAGAGAGAAGGGGTGTGAGAGAGAGAAGGGCTGTGAGAGAGAGAGGGGGTGTGAGAGAGAAGGGGTGTGAGAAATAGGAGGTGGAGAGAGAGAGAGAGAGACGTTGGGTGAGAGTGAGAAAGTGGGGTGAGAGCGTGAGATGGGATGGAGAAAGAGGGAAATGGAGGGGCAGAGAGAGGTGGAGAGAGAGGGGGCTGGGGGTGAGAAGGGGTTGAGAGAGAAGGGTTGATTGAGAGAGAAAAAGTGGGGGGGGGTAAGAGAGAGAGTGGAGTGAGACGGAGAGGGTGTGAGAGAGAGTGGGTAAGAGAGAGTGGCGCGAGAGCGAGGGGTAAGAGAGAGTGGGTGAGAGAGAAAGGGGGCAGCGAGCGAAAGAGGGATGAGAGAGATGGGACGTGAGACAGAGAGCGAAAGGGGTGAGAGAGGGGGTGAGATAGACAGTGAATGATGGGTTGAGAGAGAGAGAGAGAGACAGACAGAGACAGAGACAGAGAGAGAACGAGTGAATGGATGAGAGAGTTAGAGCGGTGTGAGGGAGATGGGCTGAGAGAGTGGGCGCTAGAGAGTGACAGAATGAGAGCAAGGAGGAGGGAGGAAGAAAGGGGTCAAAAGAGAGAGAGAAATGGGGTGAATGAGAGAAAGAGGGCACGAGGGAGGGGGTATATATAGAGAGAGAGAGCGGGGGTGTGAGACAGAGCACGGAAGGGAAGGGGAATGAGAGAGAGAAAAAGGGAGCATGAGACAGAAGGCAATAGAGCGAGAGAGAGTACGGGAGAGAGACAGGGGTGCGAGAGAGAGGGGTGAGAGAGAGAGACACAGAGAGGTGGGTAAGAGACATGGGGTGTGGGCGGGGGGGGTAGAGTGAAGGGGTGAGCGAGAGAGGGAGTGAGAGAGGGTATAAAGGGGAGAGAGTGTGAGGGGTGACAGAGAAAGGGGTGAGAGTGACAGAGCAGGGTGGAGAGAGAGGGGGTAAGATAGAGCGAGGGGGAGAGAGATAACAAGGTGAGAGAGAAAGGGGGTGTGAGAGAAAGTGGCTGAGAGAGAGAGAGGCTGAGAGAGAGGGTGTTGAGAGAGAGGCAGTGAGAGAGAGAGGGTGAGAGAGATAGTGAATGGTGAGAGAGAGAGGGCGTGAGAAAGAGAGTGGGTAAGAGAGAGGGCATGAGAGAGAGAGGGGTGAGAGAGGGGGAGAGAGAGGGGGAGAGGTGGTGAAGAGGGGGGTGAAAGGGTAAGAGAGTTAGTAGGGTGTGAGAGAGAGGGTGTTATAGAAAGCGGGAGAGAGAGTGGAATTAGAGAGGGGGTGAGAGAGAGGAGGGCAGTGAGAGAGAACGGCTGAAGGAGAGAGGGGGTGCAAGAGAGGGAGGGGCTGAGAGAGAGAGGGGCTGAGAGAGGGAGGGGCTCAGAGAGAGATGGGCTGAGAGACAGATGGGCTGAGAGAGAGGGGTGAGATAGGGAGATTGTGAGAGAGGAGGGATGTGAGTGGGAGGGGGAAAGAGGGACGGGATGAGAGAGGGAGGGTGATAGAGAGGGGTGTGAGAGAGAGGGGTGAGAGAGAGGGGAGAGAGGGGGAGAGAGGGAGGGTGTGAGAGTGGAAGGGTGTGAGAGTGGGATGGGATGAGAGAGGGAGGATGTGAGAGAGAGGGGTGTGTGTGTGAGAGAGAGAGAGGTGAGAGAGAGGGTGAGAGAGAGTAGTGAGAGACGGGGGAGAGAGAGAGGGGAGAGGGGAGGAGAGAAGGGAGTTAGAGTGGTGAGAGAAAGAGAGGGGTGACAGAGAGGGTTTGAGAGAGAGAGAGGGTGTAAGAGGGGGGTGAGAGAGGGGGGTAAGAGGGGTAGGTGGGTGAGGGGGTGTGTGGGGGATGGGGTGGGAAAGGGGTTTGGAGGGGGTGAGGGAGGTGGGGGAAGATAGACGGGGTGTGAGGGGGGTGGGGGAGAGAGAGGTGTGTGAGAGGGGGTGAGGGGGGCTGAGAAAGAGAGGTGGGTGAGAGAGAGAGGGGGGATGAGAGAGAGTTTGGTGAGAGATGGGGAATGAGAGAGGGGGGTTGAGAGAGAGAGAGAGGGTGGGAGAGAGGGAGGGGATGAGAGAGAGGGTGAGAATGAGGGGGGTGAGAGAGAGGGAGTGAGAAGAAGAGAGAGGGGATGAGAAAGAGATAGAGAGAGGGTGGGAGAGAGGGAGGGGGTGAGAGAGAGAGAGAGAGACGTGTGTGAGAGCGGGAGGGGTGCAAGAGAGGTGAGTAAGTGAGAAGGGTATGAGAGAGGAGATTTGAGAGAGAGGGGTGAGAAAGAGCGCGGGAGAGGGGGTAAGAGAGAAAGGGGTTGAGAGAGCGGGGGTGAGAAAGCGAGGGGCTGACAAAGAGAGAGGGGGTTTGAGAGAGCGAGAGAGAGCGGGTGAGAGAGAGAGAGGAGGATGAGGGGGGTGAGAGAGAGAGGGTGAGAGATGGGGATTGAGGGAGAGAAGGGTGAGAGAGAGAGAATGAGAGAGAGGAGGATGAGGGGGGTGAGAGAGAGAGGGTGAGAGAGAGGGGTTGAGAGAGAAAAGGGTGAGAGAGAGCGAGAGAGAGCAGGTGAGAGAGAGAGAGAGGAGAATGAGGGGGTGAGAGGGAAAGGGTGACAGAGAGGAGTTTTAGAGAGAGAGGGGTTTGAGAGAGCGAGTGAGAGCGGGTGAGAGAGAGGGAGGAGGATGAGGGAGGTGAGAGAGAGAGGATGAGAGATGGGGATTGAGGGAGAGTAGGGTGAGAGAGAGAGAGAGAGAGGAGGATCAGGGGGTGAGAGAGAGGGGTTTTAGAGAGAGACGGGGTTTGAGAGAGCGAGAGAGCGCAGGTGAGAGACAGAGAGGACGATGAGGGGGGTGAGAGAGAGAGGGTGAGAGAGAGGGGGTTTAGAGAGAGAGGGGGCTTGAGAGAGCGAGAAAGCGCGGGTGAGAGTGAGAGAAGAGGATGAAGGGGGTGAGAGAGAGGGGGTGAGAGAGAGGAGGTTTAGAGAGAGAAGGGGTTTGAGAGAGCAAGAGAGCGCGGGTGAGAGAGAGGGAGGAAGATGAGGGGGGTGAGAGAGAGAGGGTGAGAGAGGGGTTGAGAGAGAGAGGGGGTTTGAGAGGGCGAGAGAGCGCGGGTGAGAGAGAGAGAGAGGAGGATGAGGGAGGTGAGAGAGAGAGGGTGAGAAAGGAGGGTTGAGAGAGAGGGGGTTTGAGAGAACGAGAGAGAGCGGGTGAGAGAGGGGGAGGAGGATGAGTGCGGTGAGAGAGAGAGTGAGAGAGAGAGAGAGGAGGATGAGGGGGGTGAGAGAGAGAGGGTCAGAGAGAGGGGTTTTGGAGAGAGAGAGAGGGTTTGAGAGAGCGAGAGAGATTGGATGAGAGAGAGGAGGATGAGGGGCGTGAGGGAGAGGGGTTGAGAGAGCGAGAGAGAGCGGGTGAGGGAGAGAGAGGAGAATGAGTGGGGTGAGAGAAAGAGGGTGAGAGAGAGGGGTTGAGAGAGAGAAAGAGGCGGTTTGAGAGAGCGAGAGAGAGCGGGTGAGAGAGAGAGGAGGAGGAGGGGGTGAGAGGGAGAGGGTGCGAGAGAGGGGTTTTAGAGAGAGAGGGGTTTGAGAGAGTGAGAGAGAGCGGGTGAGAGAGAGAGTAGGATGAGGGGGTGAGAGAGAGGGTGAGAGAGAGGGGTTTTAGAGAGAGAGGGTGTTTGAGAGAACGAGGGAGAGCGGGTAAGAGAGAGAGAGGAGGATGAGGGGGGTGGGAGAGAGAGGTGAGAGAGAGGGATTGAGAGAGAGATGGGGTTTGAGAGAGCGAGAGAGAGCGGGTGAGAGAGAGGAGGATGGGGGTTGAGAGAGAGAGGGTGAGAGAGAGGGGTTTTCGAGAGAGGGGGGCTTTGAGGGACCGAGAGAGCAGGTGAGAGAGAGAGAGAGAGGAGGATGAGCGGTGAGAGAGCGAGGATGAGAGAGAGGGGTTGAGAGAGAGATGGGGATTGAGAGAGCGAGAGAGCACGGGTGAGGGAGAGAGAGGAGGATGAGGGGGGTGAGAGCGAGTGTGTGAGAGAGCGAGAGGATGATAAGGGGGTGAGAGAGAGAAGTTGAGAGAGAGGGGTTTTAGTGAGAGAGGGGGTTTGATAGAGCGAGAGAGGGCGGGTGAGAGAGAAAGAGGAGGATGAGGGAGAGAGGGTGAGAGAGAGGGGTTTTAGTGAGAGATGGGGTTTGAGAGAGCGAGAGAGCACGGGTGAGAGAGAGAGAGGAGGATGAGGGGTGTGAGAGAGTGAAGGTGAGAGGGAGGGGTTTTAGTGAGAGAGGGGGTTTGACAGAGCGAGAGAGAGCGGGTGAGAGAGAGAGAGGAGGAGGGGGGTGAGAGAAAGATGGTGAGAGAGAGTGGTTGTGAGAGTGAGGGGGTTTGAGAGAGCGAGAGAGAGCGGGTGAGAGAGAGAGGAGGATGAGGGCGGTGAGAGAGAGAGGGTGAGAGAAGGGGGTTGAGAGAGAGGGGTTTGAGAGAGCGAGAGTGCGCGGGTGAGAAAGATATAGGAGGATGAGGGGGGTGAGAGAGAGAGGGGATGAGAGAGAGGAGCTTTGAGAGAGAGAAAGCTGGTGAGAGCGAGAGAGGAGGATGAGGGGGTGTGAGAGAGAGGGTGACAGAGAGGATTTGAGAGAGAGAGAGGGGTTTAAGAGAGCGGGTGAGAGAGAGGGAGGAGGATGAGGGGCGTGAAAGAGAGAGAGAGGGTGAGAGAGGGGGTTGAGAGAGAGAGGGGGTTTGAGAGAGCGAGACATGCGGGTGAGCGAGAGAGGAGGATGAGAGCGGTGAGAGAGTGAGAGGGTGAGAGAGAGGGGTTGAGAGAGAGAGGGGGATTGGCAGAGCGAGAGAGAGCAGGTGAGAGAGAGAGGAGGAGGAGGGTTTGAGAAAGAGAAGGTGAGAGAGAGGGGTTGAGAGAGAAATGGGGTTTGAGAGAGCGAAAGAGAGCGGGTGAGAGAGAGAGAGGAGGATGAGGGGGGTGAATGAGAGAAAGGGTGAGAGAGAGAGAGAGGAGGATGAGGGGGGTGAGAGAGAATGGGTGAGAGAGAGGGGGGTTTTAGAGAGAGAGGGGGTTTGAGACAGCGGGTGAGAGAGAGAGGAGGATGAGGGGGATGAGAGAGAGGGTGCGAGAGAGGGGTTGAGAGAGAGGGGGGTTTGAGAGAACGAGAGAGAGCGGGTGAGAGAGGGGGAGGAAGATGAGGGGGGTGAGAGAGAGAGAGGGGTTTGAGAGAGCGAGAGAGAGCAGGTGAGAGAGAGAGAGGAGGATGAGGGGGTGAGAGAGAGGGTGAGGTAGAGGAGTTTTAGACAGAGAGGGGGTTTGAGAGAGCGAGAGAGAGCAGGTGAGAGAGAGAGGAGGATGAGGGGGTGAAAGAGAGAGGGTGAGAGAGGGGTTTTAGAGAGAGAGGGGGTTTGAGAGCGCGAGAGAGAGCGGGTGAGAGAGAGGAGGATGAGGGGGTGAGAGAGGGTGAGAGAGAGGAGGATGAGGGGGTTGAGAGAGAGAGGTTGAGAGAGAGAGGGTTTAGAGAGAGAGGGTGTTTGAGAGAGCGGGAGAGAACGGGTGAGAGAGAGAGGAGGATGAGGGGGGTGTGAGAGAGAGGTTGAGAGAGGGGGTTTGAGAGAGAGGGGGTTTGAGAGAGCGAGAGAGAGCGGGTGAGAGAGAATGAGGAGGATGAGGGGGGCGAGAGAGAGAGGGTGAGAGCGAGGGGTTCAGAGAGAGTGGGATTGAGAGTACGAGAGAGAGTGGGTGAGAGAGAGAGAGGAGGATGAGGGTGGTGAGAGAGTGAGAGAGGGTGAGAGAGAGGGGGGTTTTAGAGAGAGAGGGGTTTGAGAGAGCGGGTGAGAGAGAGAGGAGGATGAGGGGGATGAGAGAGAGGGTGCGAGAGAAGGGTTGAGAGAGAGGGGGGTTTGAGAGAACGAGAGAGAGCGGGTGAGAGAGGGGGAGGAGGATGAGTGCGGTGAGAGAGAGAGTGAGAGAGAGAGAGAGGAGGATGAGGGGGGTGAGAGAGAGAGGGTCAGAGAGAGGGGTTTTGGAGAGAGAGGGTTTGAGAGAGCGAGAGAGATTGGATGAGAGAGAGGAGGATGAGGGGCGTGAGAGAGAGGGGTTGAGAGAGCGAGAGAGAGCGGGTGAGGGAGAGAGAGGAGAATGAGTGGGGTGAGAGAAAGAGGGTGAGAGAGAGGGGTTGAGAGAGAGAAAGAGGCGGTTTGAGAGAGCGAGAGAGAGCGGGTGAGAGAGAGAGGAGGAGGAGAGGGGTGGGAGAGAGAGGTGAGAGAGAGGGATTGAGAGAGAGATGGGGTTTGAGAGAGCGAGAGAGAGCGGGTGAGAGAGAGGAGGATGGGGGTTGAGAGAGAAAGGGTGAGAGAGAGGGGTTTTCGAGAGAGGGGGGCTTTGAGGGATCGAGAGAGCGGGTGAGAGAGAGAGAGAGAGAGGAAGATGAGCGGTGAGAGAGCGAGGATGAGAGAGAGGGGTTGAGAGAGAGATGGGGATTGAGAGAGCGAGAGAGCACGGGTGAGGGAGAGAGAGGAGGATGAGGGGGGTGAGAGAGAGAGGGTGAGAGAGCGAGAGGATGATGAGGGGGTGAGAGAGAGAAGTTGAGAGAGAGGGGTTTTAGTGAGAGAGGGGGTTTGATAGAGCGAGAGAGGGCGGGTGAGAGAGAAAGAGGAGGATGAGGGAGAGAGGGTGAGAGAGAGGGGTTTTAGTGAGAGATGGGGTTTGAGAGAGCGAGAGAGCACGGGTGAGAGAGAGAGAGGAGGATGAGGGGTGTGAGAGAGAGAAGGTGAGAGAGAGGGGTTTTAGTGAGAGAGGGGGTTTGATAGAGCGAGAGAGAGCGGGTGAGAGAGAGAGAGGAGGAGGGGGGTGAGAGAAAGATGGTGAGAGAGAGTGGTTGTGAGAGTGAGGGGGTTTGAGAGAGCGAGAGAGAGCGGGTGAGAGAGAGAGAGGAGGATGAGGGCGGTGAGAGAGAGAGGGTGAGAGAGGGGGGTTGAGAGAGAGGGGTTTGAGAGAGCGAGAGAGCGCGGGTGAGAAAGATATAGGAGGATGAGGGGGGTGAGAGAGAGAGGGTGAGAGAGAGGGGATGAGAGAGAGGAGGTTTGAGAGAGAGAAAGCTGGTGAGAGCGAGAGAGGAGGATGAGGGGGTGAGAGAGAGAGGGTGAGAGAGAGGGGTTTTAGAGAGAGGGGATTTGAGAGAGCGAGAGAGAGCAGGTGAGAGAGAGAGAGAGGAGGATGAGGGGGTGAGAGAGAGGGTGAGGTAGAGGAGTTTTAGAGAGAGAGAGGAGTTTTAGAGAGCGAGAGAGAGCAGGTGAGAGAGAGAGGAGGATGAGGGGGTGAGAGAGAGAGGGTGAGAGAGAGGGGTTTTAGAGAGAGAGGGGTTTGAGAGAGCGAGAGAGAGCGGGTGAGAGAGAGGAGGATGAGGGGGTGAGAGAGAGAGGGTGAGAGAGAGAGGAGGATGAGGGGGTTGAGAGAGAGAGTTTGAGAGAGAGGGGGTTTAGAGAGAGAGGGTGTTTGAGAGAGCGGGAGAGAACGGGTGAGAGAGAGAGGAGGATGAGGGGGGTGTGAGGGAGAGGTTGAGAGAGGGGGTTTGAGAGAGAGGGGGTTTGAGAGAGCGGGTGAGAGAGAATTAGGAGTTTTGAGAGAGCCGAGAGAGAGCGGGTGAGAGAGAGAGAGGAGGATGAGGGGGTGAGAGAGAGAGGGTGAGAGAGAGGGGTTTTCGAGAGAGGGGATTTGAGAGAGCGAGAGAGAGCAGGTGAGAGAGAGTGAGAGAAGGATGAGGGGGTGAGAGAGAGGGTGAGGTAGAGGAGTTTTAGAGAGAGAGGGGGTTTGAGAGAGCGAGAGAGAGCAGGTGAGAGAGAGAGGAGGATGAGGGGGTGAGAGAGAGAGGGTGAGAGAGAGAGGGGTTTTAGAGAGAGAGGGGTTTGAGAGAGCGAGAGAGAGCGGGCGAGAGAGAGAAGGATGAGGGGGGTGAGAGAGAGAGGGTCAGAGAGAGGGGTTTTGGAGAGAGAGAGAGGGTTTGAGAGAGCGAGAGAGATTGGATGAGAGAGAGGAGGATGAAGGGCGTGAGAGAGAGGGGTTGAGAGAGCGAGAGAGAGCGGGTGAGGGAGAGAGAGGAGAATGAGTGGGGTGAGAGAAAGAGGGTGAGAGAGAGGGGTTGAGAGAGAGAGAGAGGCGGTTTGAGAGAGCGAGAGAGAGCGGGTGAGAGAGAGAGGAGGAGGAGGGGGTGAGAGGGAGAGGGTGCGAGAGAGGGGTTTTAGAGAGAGAGGGGTTTGAGAGAGTGAGAGAGAGCGGGTGAGAGAGAGAGAAGGATGAGGGGGGTGAGAGAGAGGGTGAGAGAGGGTTTTTAGAGAGAGAGGGTGTTTGAGAGAACGAGGGAGAGCGGGTAAGAGAGAGAGAGGAGGATGAGGGGGGTGGGAGAGAGAGGGTGAGAGAGAGTGATTGAGAGAGAGAGGGGGTTTGAGTGAGCGAGAGAGAGCGGGTGAGAGAGAGGAGGATGGGGGTTGAGAGAGGGTGAGAGAGAGGGGTTTTCGAGAGAGGGGGGCTTTGAGGGATCGAGAGCGCGGGTGAGAGAGAGAGAGAGAGGAGGATGAGCGGTGAGAGAGCGAGGATGAGAGAGAGGGGATGAGAGAGACATGGGGATTGAGAGAGCGAGAGAGCACGGGTGAGGGAGAGAGAGGAGGATGAGGGGGGTGAGAGCGAGTGTGTGAGAGAGCGAGAGGATGATGAGGGGGTGAGAGAGAGAAGTTGAGAGAGAGGGGTTTTAGTGAGAGAGGGGGTTTGATAGAGCGAGAGAGGGCGGGTGAGAGAGAAAGAGGAGGATGAGGGGGGTGAGAGAGAGAGTGTGAGAGAGGGGGGTTTTAGAGAGAGGGGGTTTGAGAGAGCGAGAGAGAGCGGGTGAGAGATAGAGGAGGATGAGGGAGAGAGGGTGAGAGAGAGGGGTTTTAGTGAGAGATGGGGTTTGAGAGAGCGAGAGAGCGCGGGTGAGAGAGAGAGAGGAGGATGAGGGGTGTCAGAGAGAGAAGGTGAGAGAGAGGGGTTTTAGTGAGAGAGGGGGTTTGATAGAGCGAGAGAGAGCGGGTGAGAGAGAATGAGGAGGATGAGGGGGTGAGAGAGAGTGTGAAAGAGAGGGGTTTTAGAGAGAGAGGGTGTTTGAGAGAACGAGGGAGAGCGGGTAAGAGAGAGAGAGGAGGATGAGGGAGAGAGGGTGAGAGAGAGGGGTTTTAGTGAGAGATGGGGTTTGAGAGAGCGAGAGAGCGCGGGTGAGAGAGAGAGAGGAGGAGGAGGGGGTGAGAGGGAGAGGGTGCGAGAGAGGGGTTTTAGAGAGAGAGGGGTTTGAGAGAGTGAGAGAGAGCGGGTGAGAGAGAGAGAAGGATGAGGGGGGTGAGAGAGAGGGTGAGAGAGGGTTTTTAGAGAGAGAGGGTGTTTGAGAGAACGAGGGAGAGCGGGTAAGAGAGAGAGAGGAGGATGAGGGGGGTGGGAGAGAGAGGGTGAGAGAGAGTGATTGAGAGAGAGAGGGGGTTTGAGTGAGCGAGAGAGAGCGGGTGAGAGAGAGGAGGATGGGGGTTGAGAGAGGGTGAGAGAGAGGGGTTTTCGAGAGAGGGGGGCTTTGAGGGATCGAGAGCGCGGGTGAGAGAGAGAGAGAGGAGGATGAGCGGTGAGAGAGCGAGGATGAGAGAGAGGGGATGAGAGAGACATGGGGATTGAGAGAGCGAGAGAGCACGGGTGAGGGAGAGAGAGGAGGATGAGGGGGGTGAGAGCGAGTGTGTGAGAGAGCGAGAGGATGATGAGGGGGTGAGAGAGAGAAGTTGAGAGAGAGGGGTTTTAGTGAGAGAGGGGGTTTGATAGAGCGAGAGAGGGCGGGTGAGAGAGAAAGAGGAGGATGAGGGGGGTGAGAGAGAGAGTGTGAGAGAGGGGGGTTTTAGAGAGAGGGGGTTTGAGAGAGCGAGAGAGAGCGGGTGAGAGATAGAGGAGGATGAGGGAGAGAGGGTGAGAGAGAGGGGTTTTAGTGAGAGATGGGGTTTGAGAGAGCGAGAGAGCGCGGGTGAGAGAGAGAGAGGAGGATGAGGGGTGTCAGAGAGAGAAGGTGAGAGAGAGGGGTTTTAGTGAGAGAGGGGGTTTGATAGAGCGAGAGAGAGCGGGTGAGAGAGAATGAGGAGGATGAGGGGGTGAGAGAGAGTGTGAAAGAGAGGGGTTTTAGAGAGAGGGGGTTTGAGAGAGCGAGAGAGAGCGGGTGAGAGAGAGAGAGAGGAGGAGGGGGGTGAGAGAAAGATGGTGAGAGAGAGTGGTTGTGAGAGTGAGGGGGTTTGAGAGAGCGAGAGAGAGCGGGTGAGAGAGAGAGAGGAGGATGAGGGCGGTGAGAGAGAGAGGGTGAGAGAGGGGGGTTGAGAGAGAGGGGTTTGAGAGAGCGCGGGAGAGAGGGGATGAGAGAGAGGAGCTTTGTGAGAGAGAGAGCTGGTGAGAGAGAGAGAGGAGGATGAGGGGGTAAGAGAGAGAGGGTGAGAGACAGGGGTTTTAGAGAGAGGGGATTTGAGAGAGCGAGAGAGAGCAGGTGAGAGAGAGAGCAGGATGAGGGGTGAGAGAGAGGGTGAGGTAGAGGAGTTTTAGACAGAGAGGGGGTTTGAGAGAGCGAGAGAGCAGGTGAGAGAGAGAGAGGAGGATGAGGGGGTGAGAGAGTGAGGGTGAGAGAGAGGGGTTTTAGAGATAGAGGGGGTTTGAGAGAGCGGGTGAGAGAGAGGAGGATGAGGGGGTGAGAGAGAGAGGGTGAGAGAGAGAGGAGGATGAGGGGGTTGAGAGAGAGAGGTTGAGAGAGAGAGGGTTTAGAGAGAGAGGGTGTTTGAGAGAGCGGGAGAGAAAGGGTGAGAGAGAGAGGAAGATGAGGGGGGTGTGAGAGAGAGGATGAGAGAGGGGGTTTGAGAGAGAGGGGGTTTGAGAGAGCGAGGGAGAGCGGGTGAGAGAGAATGAGGAGGATGAGGGGGGTGAGAGAGAGAGGGTGAGAGCGAGGGGTTGAGAGAGAGGGGGTTTGAGAGTACGAGAGAGAGTGGGTGAGAGAGAGAGAGAGGAGGATGAGGGGGGTGAGAGAGTGAGAGAGGGTGAGAGAGAGGGGGGTTTTAGAGAGAGAGGGGGTTTGAGAGAGCGGGTGAGAGAGAGAGGAGGATGAGGGGGGTGAGAGAGACGGTGCGAGAGAAGAGTTGAGAGAGAGGGGGTTTTAGAGAACGAGAGAGAGCGGGTGAGAGAGGGGGGGAGGATGGGTGCGGTGAGAGAGAGAGAGAGTGTGAGAGAGGGGGGTTTTAGAGAGAGGGGGTTTGAGAGAGCGAGAGAGAGCGGGTGAGAGAGAGAGAGGAGGATGAGGGGGGTGAGAGAGGGGGTGTGAGAGAGAGGGGTTTTAGAGAGAGGGGGTTTGAGAGAGCGAGAGAGAGCGGGTGAGAGAGAGAGGAGGATGAGGGAGAGAGGGTTAGAGAGAGGGGTTTTAGTGAGAGAGGGGGTTTGAGAAAAGCGAGAGAGCGCGTGTGAGAGAGAGAGAGGAGGATGAGGGGGGTGAGAGAGAGAAGGTGAGAGAGGGGTTTTAGTGAGAGAGGGGGTTTGATAGAGCGAGAGAGAGCGGGGGAGAGAGAAAGAGGAGGATGAGGGGGTGAGGAAAAGAGTGTGAAACAGAGGGGTTTTAGAGAGAGGGGGTTTGAGAGAGCGAGAGAGAGCGGGTGAGAGAGAGAGGAGGATGAGGGGGGTGAGAGAGAGGGTGAGAGAGAGGGATTTAGAGAGGGAGGAGGTTTGAGAGAGCCGAGAGAGAGCGGGTGAGAGAGAGAGAGGAGGATGAGGTCGGTGAGAGAGAAAGGGTGAGAGAGAGAGGAGGATGATGTGTGTGAGCGAGAGAGGGTGAGAGAGAGGGGTTTTAGAGAGAGGGGGTTTGAGAGAGCGGGTGAGAGAGAGGAGGATGAGGGGCGTGAGAGAGAGAGGGTGAGAGAGGGGGGTTGAGAGAGAGGGGTTTGAGAGAGCGAGAGAGCGCGGGTGAGAAAGAGAGAGGAGGATGAGGGGGGTGAGAGAGAGAGGGTGAGAGAGAAGGGTTGAGAGAGAGGAGCTTTGAGAGAGAGAGAGAGCTGGTGAGAGAGAGAGGGGAGGATGAGGGGGTGAGAGAGAGAGGGTGAGGGAGAGGGGTTTTAGAGAGAGAGGGCATTTGAGAGAGCGAGAGAGCAGGTGAGAGAGAGCGAGCAGGATGAGGGGTGAGAGAGAGGGTGAGGTAGAGGAGTTTTAGACAGAGAGGGGGTTTGAGAGAGCGAGAGAGAGCAGGTGAGAGAGAGAGGAGGATGAGGGGGTGAGAGAGTGAGGGTGAGAGAGAGGGGTTTTAGAGATAGAGGGGGTTTGAGAGAGCGGGTGAGAGAGAGGAGGATGAGGGGGTGAGAGAGAGAGGGTGAGAGAGAGAGGAGGATGAGGGGTTTGAGAGAGAGAGGTTGAGAGAGAGAGGGTTTAGAGAGAGAGGGTGTTTGAGAGAGCGGGAGAGAACGGGTGAGAGAGAGAGGAAGATGAGGGGGGTGTGAGAGAGAGGTTGAGAGAGGGGGTTTGAGAGAGGGGGTTTGAGAGAGCGAAGGAGAGCGGGTGAGAGAGAATGAGGAGGATGAGGGGGGTGAGAGAGAGAGGGTGAGAGCGAGGGGTTGAGAGAGAGGGGGTTTGAGAGTACGAGAGAGAGTGGGTGTGAGAGAGAGAGAGGAGGATGAGGGTGGTGAGACAGTGAGAGAGGGTGAGAGAGAGGGGGGTTTTAGAGAGAGAGGGGGTTTGAGAGAGCGGGTGAGAGAGAGAGGAGGATGAGGGGGGTGAGAGAGAGGGTGCGAGAGAGGAGTTGAGAGAGAGGGGGTTTTAGAGAACGAGAGAGAGCGGGGGAGAGAGGGGGGGAGGATGGGGGCGGTGAGAGAGAGTGTGTGAGAGAGAGAGAGGAGGATGAGGGGGGTGAGAGAGAGAGGGTCAGAGAGAGGGGTTTTGGAGAGAGAGAGGGTTTGAGAGAGCGAGAGAGATTGGGTGAGAGAGAGAAGGATGAGGGGCGTGAGAGAGGGGTGAGAGAGAGGGGTTGACAGAGAGAGAGGGGGTTTGAGAGAGCGAGAGAGAGCGGGTGAGAGAGAGAGAGAGAGGATGTTGAGGTGGGTGAGAGAGAGAGTGTGAGAGAGAAGGGTTTTAGAGAGGGGGGTTGAGAGAACGAGAGAGAGCGGGTGAGAGAGAGAGAGAGGAGGATGAGGGGGGTGAGAGCGAGTGTGTGAGAGAGCGAGAGGATGATGAAGGGGTGAGAGAGAAAAGGTGAGAGAGAGGGGTTTTAGTGAGAGAGGGGGTTTGATAGAGCGAGAGAGGGCGGGTGAGAGAGAAAGAGGAGGATGAGGGGGGTGAGAGAGAGAGTGTGAGAGAGAGAGGTTTTAGATAGAGGTGGTTTGAGATAGCGAGAGAGAGCGGGTGAGAGAGAGAGAGGAGGATGAGGGGGGTGAGAGAGGGGGTGTGAGAGAGAGGGGTTTTAGAGAGAGGGGGTTTGAGAGAGCGAGAGAGTGCGGGTGAGAGAGAGAGGAGGATGAGGGAGAGAGGGTGAGAGAGAGGGGTTTTAGTGAGAGAGGGGGTTTGAGAGAGCGAGGGAGCGCGGGTGAGAGACAGAGAGGAGGATGAGGGGGGTGAGAGAGAGAAGGTGAGAGAGAGGGGTTTTAGTGAGAGAGGGGGTTTGATAGAGCGAGAGAGAGCGGGTGAGAGAGAAAGAGGAGGATGAGGGGGTGAGAAAGAGAGTGTGAAAGAGAGGGGTTTTAGAGAGTGGGGGTATGAGAGAGCGAGAGAGAGCGGGTGAGAGAGAGAGGAGGATGAGGGGGGTGAGAGAGAGTGTGAGAGAGAGAGGGGTTTAGAGAGAGAGGAGGTTAGAGAGAGCCGAGAGAGAGCGGGTGAGAGAGAGAGAGGAGGAGGGGGGTGAGAGAGAGATGGTGAGAGAGAGGGGTTGTGAGAGTGAGGGGGTTTGAGAGAGCGAGAGAGAGCGGGTGAGAGAGAGAGGAGGATGAGGGCGGTGAGAGAGAGAGGGTGAGAGAGAGAGGAGGATGATGTGTGTGAGCGAGCGAGGGTGAGAGAGAGGGGTTTTAGAGAGAGGGGGGCTTGAGAGAGCGGGTGAGAGATAGGAGGCTGAGGGGCGTGAGAGAGAGAGGGTGAGAGAGGGGGGTTGAGAGAGAGGGGTTTGAGAGAGCGAGAGAGCGCGGGTGAGAAAGAGAGAGGAGGATGAGGGCGGTCAGAGAGAGAGGATGAGAGAGAAGGGTTGAGAGAGAGGAGCTTTGAGAGAGAGAGAGAGCTGGTGAGAGAGAGAGAGAGGAGGATGAGGGGG
Organism: Chiloscyllium plagiosum; assembly: GCF_037043375.1. Classification (NCBI taxonomy): domain Eukaryota; kingdom Metazoa; phylum Chordata; class Chondrichthyes; order Orectolobiformes; family Hemiscylliidae; genus Chiloscyllium; species Chiloscyllium plagiosum. The sequence goes on along the minus strand of NW_028270169.1, from coordinate 71,472,591 downwards.
TGAGAGAGAGAGGGTGAGAGAGAGGGGTTTTAGAGAGAGAGGACATTTGAGAGAGCGAGAGAGAGCAGGTGAGAGAAAGAGAGAGCAGGATGAGGGGGTGAGAGAGAGGGTGAGGTATAGGAGTTTTAGAGAGAGAGGGGGTTTGAGAGAGTGAGAGAGAGCGGGTGAGAGAGAGGAGGATGAGGAGGTGAGAGAGAGAGGGTGAGAGAGAGAGGAGGATGAGGGGTTTGAGAGAGAGATGTTGAGAGAGAGAGGGTTTAGAGAGAGAGGGTGTTTGAGAGAGCGGGAGAGAACGGGTGAGAGAGAGAGGAGGATGAGGGGGGTGTGAGAGAGAGGTTGAGAGAGGGGGTTTGAGAGAGAGGGGGTTTGAGAGAGCGAGAGAGAGCGGGTGAGAGAGAATGAGGAGAATGAGGGGGGTGAGAGAGAGAGGGTGAGAGCGAGGGGTTGAGAGAGAGGGGGTTTGAGAGTACGAGAGAGATTGGGTGAGAGAGAGAGAGTGGAGGATGAGGGTGGTGAGAGAGTGAGAGAGGGTGAGAGAGAGGGGGGTTTTAGAGAGAGAGGGGTTTGAGAGAGCGGGTGAGAGAGAGGAGGATGAGGGGAATGAGAGAGAGGGTGCGAGAGAGGGGTTGAGAGAGAGAGGGGGTTTGAGAGAACGAGAGAGAGCGGGTGAGAGAGGGGGAGGATGATGAGTGCGGTGAGAGAGAGAGTGTGAGAGAGAGAGAGGAGGATGAGGGGGGTGTGAGAGAGAGGGTCAGAGAGAGGGGTTTTGGAGAGAGAGAGGGTTTGAGAGAGCGAGAGAGATTGGGTGAGAGAGAGGAGGATGAGGGGCGTGAGAGAGAGGGGTGAGAGAGAGGGGTTGAGAGAGAGAGAGGGGGTTTGAGAGAGTGAGAGAGAGCGGGTGACAGAGAGAGAGGAGAATGAGGTGGGTGAGAGAAAGAGGGTGAGAGAGGGGTTGAGAGAGAGAGGCGGTTTGAGAGAGCGAGAGAGAGCGGGTGAGAGAGAGAGGAGGAGGAAGGGGGTGAGAGAGAGAGGGTGAGAGAGAGGGGTTTTAGAGAGAGAGTGGTTTTGAGAGAGCGAGAGAGCGCGGGTGAGAGAGAGTGACGACGATGAGGGGGGTGAGAGAGAGTGTGAGAAAAGGTGTTTGAGAGAGCAAGAGAGCGGGTGAGAGAAAGGGAGGAGAATGAGAGGGGTGAGAGAGAGGGTGAGAGAGAGGGGTTGAGAGAGAGAGGTGGTTTGAGAGAGCGAGAGAGAGCGGGTGAGAGTGAGAGAGGTGGAGGCGGTGGGTGAGAGAGAGGGGTTATAGAGAGAGACGGGGTTTGAGAGAGCGAGAGAGAGTGGATAAGAGAGAGAGAGAGGAGGATGAGAGGGGTGAGAGAGAGAGAGGGTGCGAGAGAGGGGTTTTAGAGAGAGAGGGGTTTGAGAGTGAGAGAGAGAGCGGGTGAGAGAGAGAGGAGGATGAGGGGGGTGAGAGAGAGGGTGAGAGAGAGAGGGGTTTAGAGAGAGAGGAGGTTTGAGAGAGCCGAGAGAGAGCGGGTGAGAGAGAGAGAGGAGGAGGGGGGTGAGAGAGAGATGGTGAGAGAGAGGGGTTGTGAGAGTGAGGGGGTTTGAGAGAGCGAGAGAGAGCGGGTGAGAGAGAGAGGAGGATGAGGGCGGTGAGAGAGAGAGGGTGAGAGAGAGAGGAGGATGATGTGTGTGAGCGAGCGAGGGTGAGAGAGAGGGGTTTTAGAGAGAGGGGGGCTTGAGAGAGCGGGTGAGAGATAGGAGGCTGAGGGGCGTGAGAGAGAGAGGGTGAGAGAGGGGGGTTGAGAGAGAGGGGTTTGAGAGAGCGAGAGAGCGCGGGTGAGAAAGAGAGAGGAGGATGAGGGCGGTCAGAGAGAGAGGATGAGAGAGAAGGGTTGAGAGAGAGGAGCTTTGAGAGAGAGAGAGAGCTGGTGAGAGAGAGAGAGAGGAGGATGAGGGGGTGAGAGAGAGAGGGTGAGAGAGAGGGGTTTTAGAGAGAGAGAACATTTGAGAGAGCGAGAGAGAGCAGGTGAGAGAAAGAGAGAGCAGGATGAGGGGGTGAGAGAGAGGGTGAGGTATAGGAGTTTTAGAGAGAGAGGGGGTTTGAGAGAGCGAGAGAGAGCGGGTGAGAGAGAGGAGGATGAGGAGGTGAGAGAGAGAGGGTGAGAGAGAGAGGAGGATGAGGGGTTTGAGAGAGAGATGTTGAGAGAGAGAGGGTTTAGAGAGAGAGGGTGTTTGAGAGAGCGGGAGAGAACGGGTGAGAGAGAGAGGAGGATGAGGGGGGTGTGAGAGAGAGGTTGAGAGAGGGGGTTTGAGAGAGAGGGGGTTTGAGAGAGCGAGAGAGAGCGGGTGAGAGAGAATGAGGAGAATGAGGGGGGTGAGAGAGAGAGGGTGAGAGCGAGGGGTTGAGAGAGAGGGGGTTTGAGAGTACGAGAGAGATTGGGTGAGAGAGAGAGAGTGGAGGATGAGGGTGGTGAGAGAGTGAGAGAGGGTGAGAGAGAGGGGGGTTTTAGAGAGAGAGGGGTTTGAGAGAGCGGGTGAGAGAGAGGAGGATGAGGGGAATGAGAGAGAGGGTGCGAGAGAGGGGTTGAGAGAGAGAGGGGGTTTGAGAGAACGAGAGAGAGCGGGTGAGAGAGGGGGAGGATGATAAGTGCGGTGAGAGAGAGAGTGTGAGAGAGAGAGAGGAGGATGAGGGGGGTGTGAGAGAGAGGGTCAGAGAGGGGTTTTGGAGAGAGAGAGGGTTTGAGAGAGCGAGAGAGATTGGGTGAGAGAGAGGAGGATGAGGGGCGTGAGAGAGAGGGTTGAGAGAGAGGGGTTGAGAGAGAGAGAGGGGGTTTGAGAGAGCGAGAGAGAGCGGGTGACAGAGAGAGAGGAGAATGAGGTGGGTGAGAGAAAGAGGGTGAGAGAGGGGTTGAGAGAGAGAGGCGGTTTGAGAGAGCGAGAGAGAGCGGGTGAGAGAGAGAGGAGGAGGAAGGGGGTGAGAGAGAGAGGGTGAGAGAGAGGGGTTTTAGAGAGAGAGTGGTTTTGAGAGAGCGAGAGAGCGTGGGTGAGAGAGAGTGACGACGATGAGGGGGGTGAGAGAGAGTGTGAGAAAAGGTGTTTGAGAGAGCAAGAGAGAGCGGGTGAGAGAAAGGGAGGAGAATGAGAGGGGTGAGAGAGAGGGTGAGAGAGAGGGGTTGAGAGAGAGAGGTGGTTTGAGAGAGCGAGAGAGAGCGGGTGAGAGTGAGAGAGGTGGAGGCGGTGGGTGAGAGAGAGGGGTTATAGAGAGAGACGGGGTTTGAGAGAGCGAGAGAGAGTGGATAAGAGAGAGAGAGAGGAGGATGAGAGGGGTGAGAGAGAGAGAGGGTGCGAGAGAGGGGTTTTAGAGAGAGAGGGGGTTTGAGAGTGAGAGAGAGAGCGGGTGAGAGAGAGAGGAGGATGAGGGGGGTGAGAGAAAGGGTGAGAGAGAGGGGTTTTAGAGAGAGAGGGTGTTTGAGAGAACGAGGGAGAGCGGGTAAGAGAGAGAGAGGAGGATGAGGGGGTGGGAGAGAGAGGGTGAGGGAGAGGCTTTGAGAGAGAGATGGTGTTTGAGATAGCGAGAGAGCACGGGTGAGGGAGAGAGAGGAGGATGAGGGGGTGAGAGAGCGAGGGTGAGAGAGAGGGGTTGAGAGAGAGATGGGGTTTGAGAAGCGAGAGATCGCGGGTGCGAGAGAGAGGAGGATGAGGGGGGTGTGAGAGAGAGGGTGAGAGAGAGGGGTTTTAGAGAGAGAGGGGTTTGAAATAGCGAGAGAGAGCGGGTGAGAGAGAGAGGAGGATGAGGGGGGTGTGAGAGAGACGAGTTGAGAGAGAGGGGTTTTAGATAGAGAGGGGGTTTGAGAGTGCGAGAGAGAGCGGGTGAGAGAGAGGAGGATGAGGGGCGTGAGAGACAGAGAGGGTGAGAGAGAGGAGTTTTAGAGAGAGGGGTTTTGAGAGATCGAGAGAGAGCGGGTGAGAGAGAGAGAGAGAGGAGAATGAGGTGGGTGAGAGAGAGAGTGTGAGAGAGAGGGGTTTTAGAGAGGGGGGGTTGAGAGAGCGAGAGAGAGCGGGTGAGAGAGGAGGAGGAGGTGGGTGAGAGAGAGGGGTTATAGAGAGAGACGGGGTTTGAGAGAGCGAGAGAGAGTGGATAAGAGAGAGAGAGGAGGATGAGGTGTGTGAGAGAGAGAGTGTGAGAGAGAGGGGTTTTAGAGAGGGGGTGTTGAGAGAGCGAGAGAGAGCGGGTGAGAGAGAGAGGAGGATGAGGGGGGTGAGAGCGAGTGTGTGAGAGAGCGAGAGGATGATGAGGGGGTGAGAGAGAAAAGGTGAGAGAGAGGGGTTTTAGTGAGAGAGGGGGTTTGATCGAGCGAGAGAGGGCGGGTGAGAGAGAAAGAGGAGGATGAGGGGGGTGAGAGAGAGAGTGTGAGAGAGAGGGGTTTCAGAGAGAGGGGGTTTGAGAGAGCGAGAGAGATTGGGTGAGAGAGAGGAGGATGAGGGGTGTGAGAGAGAGGGGTGAGAGAGAGGGGTTGAGAGAGAGAGAGGGGGTTTGAGAGAGCGAGAGAGAGCGGGTGAGAGAGAGAGAGAGGAGAATGAGGTGGGTGAGAGAAAGAGGGTGAGAGAGGGGTTGAGAGAGCGAGGCGGTTTGAGAGAGCGAGAGAGAGCGGGTGAGAGTGAGAGAGGAGGAGGAGGTGGGTGAGAGAGAGGGGTTATAGAGAGAGACGGGGTTTGAGAGAGCGAGAGAGAGTGGATAAGAGAGAGAGAGGAGGATGAGAGGGGTGAGAGAGAGAGGGTGCGAGAGAGGGGTTTTAGAGAGAGAGGGGTTTGAGAGAGCGAGAGAGAGCAGGTGAGAGAGAGAGAGGAGGATGAGGGGTGTGAGAGAGGGGGTGTGAGAGAGAGGAATTTTAGAGAGAGGGGTTTTGAGAGATCGAGAGAGAGCGGGTGTGAGAGAGAGAGAGAGAGGAGGATGAGGTGGGTGAGAGAGAGAGTGTGAGAGAGAGGGGTTTCAGAGAGGGGGGGTTGAGAGAGCGAGAGAGAGCGGGTGAGAGAGAGAGGAGGATGAGGGGGGTGAGAGCGAGTCTGTGAGAGAGCGAGAGGATGATGAGGGGGTGAGAGACAAAAGGTGAGAGAGAGGGGTTTTAGTGAGAGAGGGGTTTGATAGAGCGAGAGAGGGCGGGTGAGAGAGAAAGAGGAGGATGAGGGGGGTGAGAGAGAAAGTGTGAGAGAGAGGGGTTTTAGAGAGAGGGGGTTTGAGAGAGCGAGAGAGAGCGGGTGAGAGAGGGAGGAGGATGAGGGAGAGAGGGTGAGAGAGAGGGGTTTTTGTGAGAGAGGGGGTTTGAGAGAGCGAGAGAGCGCGGGTGAGAGAGAGAGGAGGATGAGGGGGGTGAGAGAGAGAAGGTGAGAGAAAGGGGTTTTAGTGAGAGAGGGGGTTTGATAGTGCGAGAGAGAGCGGGTGAGAGAGAAAGAGGAGGATGAGGGGGTGAGAGAGAGAGTGTGAAAGAGAGGGGTTTTAGAGAGAGGGGGGTTGAGATAGCGAGGGAGAGCGGGTGAGAGAGAGAGAGGAGGATGAGGGCAGTGAGAGAGAGAGGATGAGAGAGAGACAGGAGGATGATGTGTGTGAGCGAGAGAGGGTGAGAGAGAGGTGTTTTAGAAAGAGAGGGGCTTGAGAGAGCGGGTGAGAGAGAGGAGGATGAGGGGCGTGAGAGAGAGAGGGTGAGAGAGGGGGGTTCAGAGAGAGTGGTTTGAGAGAGCGAAAGAGCGCGGGTGAGAAAGAGAGAGGAGGATGAGGGGGGTGAGAGATAGAGGGTGAGAGAGAGGGGTTGAGAGAGAGGACCTTTGAGAGAGAGAGAGAGCTGGTGAGAGAGAGAGGAGGATGAGGGGGTGAGAGAGAGAGGAGTTTTAGAGAGAGAGGGGATTTGAGAGAGTGAGAGAACAGTTGAGAGACAGAGAGAGGAGGATGAGGGGTTGAGAGAGAGGGTGAGGTAGAGGTTTTTTAGAGAGAGAGGGGGTTTGAGAGAGCGAGAGAGCAGGTGAGAGTGAGAGGAGGATGAGGGGCTGAGAGAGAGAGCGTGAGAGAGAGGGGTTTTAGAGAGAGAGGGGGTTTGAGAGAGCGAGAGAGAGCGGGTGAGAGAGAGGAGGATGAGGGGGTGAGAGAGAGAGGAGTTTTAGAGAGAGAGGGGATTTGAGAGAGTGAGAGAGCAGTTGAGAGACAGAGAGACAGGAGGATGATTGGTTGAGAGAGAGGGTGAGGTAGAGGTTTTTTAGAGAGAGAGGGGGTTTGAGAGAGCGAGAGAGAGCAGGTGAGAGAGAGAGGAGCATGAGGGGGTGAGAGAGAGAGGGGTTTTAGAGAGAGAGGGGGTTTGAGAGAGCGAGAGAGAGCGGGTGAGAGAGAGGAGGATGAGGGGGTGAGAGAGAGAGGAGTTTTAGAGAGAGAGGGGATTTGAGAGAGTGAGAGAGCAGTTGAGAGACAGAGAGAGGAGGATGAGGGGTTGAGAGAGAGGGTGAGGTAGAGGTTTTTTAGAGAGAGAGGGGGTTTGAGAGAGCGAGAGAGAGCAGGTGAGAGAGAGAGGAGGATGAGGGGGTGAGAGAGAGAGGGTGAGAGAGAGGGGTTTTAGAGAGAGGGGCTTTGAGAGAGCGAGAGAGAGCGGGTGAGAGAGAGGAGGATGAGGGGGTGAGAGAGAGAGGGTGAGAGAGAGAGGAGGATGAGGGGGGTGTGAGAGAGAGTTTGAGAGAGGGGGTTTGAGAGAGAGGGGGTTTGAGAGAGCGGGTGAGAGAGAGAGGAGGATGAGGGGGATGAGATAGAGAGGGTGCGAGAGAGGGGTTTTGGAGAGAGAGAGGGTTTGAGAGAGCGAGAGAGATTGGATGAGAGAGAGGAGGATGAGGGGCGTGAGGGAGAGGGGTTGAGAGAGCGAGAGAGCGGGTGAGAGAGAGAGAGGAGAATGAGGGGGGTGAGAGAAAGAGGGTGAGAGAGAGGGGTTGAGAGAGAGAGAGGCGGTTTGAGAGAGCGAGAGAGAGCGGGTGAGAGAGCGAGAGGAGGAGGAGGGGGGTGAGAGAGAGAGGGTGAGAGAGAGGGGTTTTAGAGAGAGAGTGGTTTTGAGAGAGCGAGAGAGCGCGGGTGAGAGAGAGAGACGAGGATGAGGGGGATGAGAGAGTGTGTGAGAAAAGGTGCTTGAGAGAGCAAGGGAGAGCGGATGAGAGAAAGGGAGGAGAATGAGATGGGTGAGAGAGGGTGAGAGAGGGGGGTTGAGAGAGAGAGGGGGTTTGAGAGAGCGAGAGAGAGCGGGTGAGAGTGAGAGTGGAGGAGGAGGTGGGTGAGAGAGAGGGGTTATACAGAGAGACGGGGTTTGCGAGAGCGAGAGAGAGTGGATGAGAGAGAGAGAGGAGGATGAGAGGGGTGAGAGAGAGAGAGGGTGCGAGAGAGGGGTTTTAGAGAGAGAGGGGGTGCGAGAGAGGGGTTGAGAGAGAGAGGGGGTTTGAGTGAGCGAGAGAGCGGGTGAGAGAGTGGGAGGAGGATGAGTGCGGTGAGAGAGAGAGGGTGAGAGAGAGAGGGTGAGAGAGGGGTGTTGAGAGAGAGGAGTTTGAGAGAGCGAGAGAGCGCGGGTGATAAAGAGAGAGGAGGATGAGGGGGGTGAGAGAGAGAGGATGAGAGAGAGGGGTTTTAGAGAGAGAGGACATTTGAGAGAGCGACAGAGAGCAGGTGAGAGAAAGAGAGAGCAGGATGAGGGGGTGAGAGAGAGGGTGAGGTAGAGGAGTTTTAGAGAGAGGGGGTTTGAGAGAGCGAGAGAGCAGGTGAGAGAGAGAGGAGGATGAGGGGGTGAGAGAGAGAGGGTGAGAGAGAGAGGAGGATGAGGGGTTTGAGAGAGAGAGGTTGAGAGAGAGACGGTTTAGAGAGAGAGGGTGTTTGAGAGAGCGGGAGAGAACGGGTGAGAGAGAGAGGAGGATGTGGGGGGTGTGAGAGAGAGGTTGAGAGAGGGGGTTTGAGAGAGAGGGGGTTTGAGAGAGCGAGAGAGAGCGGGTGAGAGAGAATGAGGAGAATGAGAGGCGTGAGAGAGAGAGGGTGAGAGCGAGGGGTTGAGAGAGAGGGGGTTTGAGAGTACGAGAGAGATTGGGTGAGAGAGAGAGAGTGGAGGATGAGGGTGGTGAGAGAGTGAGAGAGGGTGAGAGAGAGGGGGGTTTTAGAGAGAGAGGGGGTTTGAGAGAGCGGGTGAGAGAGAGGAGGATGAGGGGAATGAGAGAGAGGGTGCGAGAGAGGGGTTGAGAGAGAGAGGGGGCTTGAGAGAACGAGAGAGAGCGGGTGAGAGAGGGGGTGGATGATGAGTGCGGTGAGAGAGAGAGTGTGAGAGAGAGAGAGGAGGATGAGGGGGTGTGAGAGAGAGGGTCAGAGAGAGGGGTTTTGGAGAGAGAGAGGGTTTGAGAGAGCGAGAGAGATTGGGTGAGAGAGAGGAGGATGAGGGGCTTGAGAGAGAGGGGTGAGAGAGAGGGGTTGAGAGAGAGAGAGGGGGTTTGAGAGAGCGAGAGAGAGCGGGTGAGAGAGAGAGAGGAGAATGAGGTGGGTGAGAGAAAGAGGGTGAGAGAGAGGGGTTGAGAGAGAGAGGCGGTTTGAGAGAGCGAGAGAGAGAGCGGGTGAGAGAGAGAGAGGAGGATGAGAGGGGTGTGAGAGAGAGGGTGAGAAAGAGGGGTTTTAGAGAGAGAGGGGTTTGAAATAGCGAGAGAGAGCGGGTGAGAGAGAGAGAGGAGGATGAGGGGGGTGTGAGAGAGACGAGTTGAGAGAGAGGGGTTTTAGATAGAGAGGGGGTTTGAGAGTGCGAGAGAGAGCGGGTGAGAGAGAGGAGGATGAGGGGCGTGAGAGACAGAGAGGGTGAGAGAGAGGAGTTTTAGAGAGAGGGGTTTTGATAGAGAGAGAGGGCGGGTGAGAGAGAAAGAGGAGGATGAGGGGGGTGAGAGAGAGAGTGTGAGAGAGAGGGGTTTTAGAGAGAGGGGGTTTGAGAGAGCGAGAGAGAGCAGGTGAGAGAGAGAGAGGAGGATGAGGGGGGTGAGAGAGAGAAGGTGAGAGAAAGGGGTTTTAGTGAGAGAGGGGGTTTGATAGTGCGAGAGAGAGCGGGTGAGAGAGAAAGAGGAGGATGAGGGGGTGAGAGAGAGAGTGTGAAAGAGAGGGGTTTTAGAGAGAGGGGGGTTGAGAGAGCGAGAGAGAGCGGGTGAGAGAGAGAGAGGAGGATGAGGGATGTGAGAGAGAGAGGGTGAGAGAGAGACAGGAGGATGATGTGTGTGAGCGAGAGAGGGTGAGAGAGAGGAGTTTTAGAAAGAGAGGGGCTTGAGAGAGCGGGTGAGAGAGAGGAGGATGAGGGGCGTGAGAGAGAGAGGGTGAGAGAGGGGGTTTGAGAGAGAGTGGTTTGAGAGAGCGAAAGAGCGCGGGTGAGAAAGAGAGAGGAGGATGAGGGGGGTGAGAGAGAGAGAGGGTGAGAGAGAGGGGTTGAGAGAGAGGAGCTTTGAGAGAGAGAGAGCTGGTGAGAGAGAGAGAGGAGGATGAGGAGGTGAGAGAGAGAGGAGTTTTAGAGAGAGGGGGGATTTGAGAGAATGAGAGAGCAGTTGAGAGACAGAGAGAGGAGGATGAGGGGTTGAGAGAGAGAGGGTGAGAGAGAGGGGTTTTAGAGAGAGAGGGGGTTTGAGAGAGCGAGAGAGAGCGGGTGAGAGAGAGGAGGATGAGGGGGTGAGAGAGAGAGGGTGAGAGAGAGAGGAGGATGAGGGGGTTGAGAGAGGGGGGTTGAGAGAGAGGGGGTTTGAGAGAGCGAGAGAGATCGGGTGAGGGAGAATGAGGAGGATGAGGGGGGTGAGAGAGAGAGGGTGAGAGCGAGGGGTTGAGAGAGAGGGGGTTTGAGAGTACGAGAGAGAGTGGGTGAGAGAGAGAGAGAGGAGGATGAGGGTGGTGAGAGAGTGAGAGAGGGTGAGAGAGAGGGGGGTTTTAGAGAGAGAGGGGTTTGAGAGAGCGGGTGAGAGAGAGAGAGAGGAGGATGAGGGTGGTGAGAGAGTGAGAGAGGGTGAGAGAGAGGGGGGTTTTGGAGAGAGAGAGGCTTTGAGAGAGCGAGAGAGATTGGATGATAGAGAGGAGGATGAGGGGCGTGAGAGAGAGGGGTGAGAGAGAGGGGTTGAGAGAGAGAGAGGCGGTTTGAGAGAGCGAGAGAGAGCGGGTGAGAGAGCGAGAGGAGGAGGAGGGGGGTGAGAGAGAGAGGGTGAGAGAGAGGGGTTTTAGAGAGAGAGTGGTTTTGAGAGAGCGAGAGAGCGCGGGTGAGAGAGAGAGACGAGGATGAGGGGGATGAGAGAGAGTGTGAGAAAAGGTGCTTGAGAGAGCAAGAGAGAGCGGGTGAGAGAAAGGGAGGAGAATGAGAGGGGTGAAAGAGGCTGAGAGAGAGGGGTTGAGAGAGAGAGGGGGTTTGAGAGAGCGAGAGAGAGCGGGTGAGAGTGAGAGAGGAGGAGGAGGTGGGTGAGAGAGAGGGGTTATACAGAGAGACGGGGTTTGCGAGAGCGAGAGAGAGTGGATGAGAGAGAGAGAGGAGGATGAGAGGGGTGAGAGAGAGAGAGGGTGCGAGAGAGGGGTTTTAGAGAGAGAGGGGGTGCGAGAGAGGGGTTGAGAGAGAGGGGGTTTGAGAGAACGAGAGAGAGCGGGTGAGAGAGGGGGAGGAGGATGAGTGCGGTGAGAGAGAGAGAGTGTGAGAGAGAGAGAGGAGGATGAGGGGGTGAGAGAGAGAGGGTCAGAGAGAGGGTGTTTAAGAGAACGAGGGAGAGCGGGTAAGAGAGAGAGGGGAATGAGGGGGGTGGGAGAGAGAGGGTGAGGGAGAGGCTTTGAGAGAGAGAGGGGGTTTGAGAGAGCGAGAGAGAGCGGGTGAGAGAGAGGAGGATGGGGGGGTGAGAGAGAGAGGGTGAGAGAGCGCGGTTTTTGAGAGAGGGGGGTTTGAGGGATCGAGAGAGCGGGTGAGAGAGAGAGAGGAGGATGAGGGGGTGAGAGAGCGAGGATGAGAGAGAGGGATTGAGAGAGAGATGGGGTTTGAGAGAGCGAGAGAGAGCGGGTGAGAGAGAGGAGGATAAGGGGGTGAGAGAGAGAGGGTGAGAGAGAGGGGTTGAGAGTGAGATGGGGTTTGAGAGAGCGAGAGAGAGCGGGTGAGAGAGAGGAGGATAAGGGGGTGAGAGAGAGAGGGTGAGAGAGAGGGGTTTAGAGAGAGAGGGTGTTTGAGAGAGCGGGAGAGAACGGGTGAGAGAGAGAGGAGAATGAGGGGGGTGTGAGAGAGAGTTTGAGAGAGAGGGTTTGAGAGAGGGGGTTTGAGAGAGCGAGAGAGCGGGTGAGAGAGAATGAGGAGGATGAGGGGGGTGAGAGAGAGAGTGTGAGATCGAGGGGTTGAGAGAGAGGGGGTTTGAGAGTACGAGAGAGAGTCGGTGAGAGAGAGAGAGAGGAGGATGAGGGTCGTGAGAGAGTGAGAGACAGTGAGATAGAGGGGGGTTTTAGAGAGAGAGGGTGAGAGAGAGAGGAGGATGAGGGGGATGAGAGAGAGAGGGTCCGAGAGAGGGGTTGAGAGAGAGAGGGGGATTGAGAGAACGAGAGAGAACGGGTGAGAGAGGGGGAGGAGGATGAGTGCGGTGAGAGAGAGAGTGTGAGAGAGAGAGAGGAGGATGAGGGGGGTGAGAGAGAGACGGTCAGAGAGAGGGGTTTTGGAGAGAGAGAGAGGGTTTGAGAGAGCGAGAGAGATTGGATGAGAGAGAGGAGGATGAGGGGCGTGAGAGAGAGGGGTGAGAGAGAGGGGTTGAGAGAGAGAGAGGGGGTTTGAGAGAGCGAGAGAGAGCGGGTGAGAGAGAGAGAGGAGGAGGAGGGGTGTGAGAGAGAAAGGGTGAGAGAGAGGGGTTGAGAGAGAGAGGGGGTTTGAGAGAGCGAGAGAGAGCGGGTGAGAGAGAGGAGGATGGGGGGGTGAGAGAGAGAGGGTGAGAGAGAGGGGTTTTCGAGAGAGGGGGGCTTTGAGGGATTGAGAGAGCGGATGAGAGAGAGAGAGCGAGGAGGAAAGGAGGTGAGAGAGCGAGGGTGAGAGAGAGGTGTTGAGAGAGAGATGGGGTTTGAGAGAGCGAGAGAGCACGGGAGAGGGAGAGAGATGAGGATGAGGGGGGTGAGAGAGCGAGGGTGAGAGAGAGAGGGGTTGAGAGAGAGATGGGGTTTGAGAGAGCGAGAGATCGCGGGTGCGAGAGAGAGAGGAGGATGAGGGGGGTGAGAGAGAGAGGGTGAGAGAGAGGGGTTTTAGAGAGAGAGGGGTTTGAGATAGCGAGAGAGAGCGGGTGAGAGAGAGGAGGATGAGGGGGGTGAGAGACAGAGAGGGTGAGAGAGAGGAGTTTTAGAGAGAGGGGTTTTAGAGAGAGGGGGTTTGAGAGAGCGAGAGAGAGCGGGTGAGAGAGAGAGAGGAGGATGAGGGGGGTGAGAGAGAGAAGGTGAGAGAGAGGGGTTTTAGTGAGAGAGGGGGTTTGATAGAGCGAGAGAGAGCGGGTGAGAGAGAAAGAGGAGGATGAGGGGGTGAGAGAGAGAGAGTGTGAAAGATAGGGGTTTTAGAGAGAGGGGGTTAGAGAGAGCGAGAGAGAGCGGGTGAGAGAGAGAGGAGGATGAGGTGGGTGAGAGGGAGGGTGAGAGAGAGGGGTTTAGAGAGAGAGGAGGTTTGAGAGAGCGGGTGAGAGAGAGAGAGGAGGAGGGGTGTGAGAGAGAGATGGTGAGAGAGAGGGGTTGTGAGAGTGAGGGGGTTTGATAGAGCGAGAGAGAGCGGGTGAGAGAGAGAGAGGCGGATGAGGGCGGTGAGAGAGAGAGGGTGTGAGAGAGAGAGGAGGATGATATGTGTGAGCGAGAGAGGGTGAGAGAGAGGGGTTTTAGAGAGAGAGAGGGGGCTTGAGAGTGCGGGTGAGAGAGAGGAGGATGAGGGGCGTGAGAGAGAGAGGGGGGTTGAGAGAGAGGGGTTTGAGAGAGCGAGAGAGCGCGGGTGAGAAAGAGAGAGGAGGATGAGGGGGATGAGAGCGAGTGTGTGAGAGAGCGAGAGGATGATGACGGGGTGAGAGAGAGAAGGTGAGAGAGAGGGGTTTTAGTGAGAGAGGGGGTTTGATAGAGCGAGAGAGGGCGGGTGAGAGAGAAAGAGGAGGATGAGGGCGGTGAGAGAGAGAGTGTGAGAGAGAGGGGTTTTAGAGAGAGAGGAGGTTTGAGAGAGCGGGTGAGAGAGAGAGAGAGGAGGAGGGGTGTGAGAGAGAGATGGTGAGAGAGAGGGGTTGTGAGAGTGAGGGGGTTTGAGAGAGCGAGAGAGAGCGGGTGAGAGAGAGAGAGGCGGATGAGGGCGGTGAGAGAGAGAGGGTGTGAGAGAGAGAGGAGGATGATATGTGTGAGTGAGAGAGGGTGAGAGAGAGGGGTTTTAGAGAGAGAGGGGGCTTGAGAGTGCGGGTGAGAGAGAGGAGGATGAGGGGCGTGAGAGAGAGAGGGGGGTTGAGAGAGAGGGGTTTGAGAGAGCGAGAGAGCGCGGGTGAGAAAGAGAGAGGAGGATGAGGGGGATGAGAGCGAGTGTGTGAGAGAGCGAGAGGATGATGACGGGGTGAGAGAGAGAAGGTGAGAGAGAGGGGTTTTAGTGAGAGAGGGGGTTTGATAGAGCGAGAGAGGGCGGGTGAGAGAGAAAGAGGAGGATGAGGGCGGTGAGAGAGAGAGTGTGAGAGAGAGGGGTTTTAGAGAGAGGGTGTTTGAGAGAACGAGAGAGAGTGGGTGAGAGAGAGAGAGGAGTATGAGGGGTGTGAGAGAGGGGGTGTGAGAGAGAGGGGCTTTAGAGAGAGGGGATTTGAGATAGCGAGAGAGAGCGGGTGAGAGAGAGAGGAGGATGAGGGGGGTGAGAGAGAGAAGGTGAGAGAGAGGGGTTTTAGAGAGAGGGGGTTAGAGAGAGCGAGAGAGAGCGGGTGAGAGAGAGGAGGATGAGGGGGGTGAGAGAGAGAGTGTGAAAGAGAGGGGTTTTAGAGGGAGGGGGTTTGAGAGAGCGAAAGAGAGCGGGTGAGAGAGAGAGGAGGATGAGGGGGTGAGACAGTGTGTGAGAGAGCGAGAGGATGATGAGGGGGGTGAGAGTGAGGGTGAGAGAGAGGGGTTTAGAGAGAGAGGAGATTTGAGAGAGCGAGAGAGAGCGGGTGAGAGAGAGAGAGGAGGATGAGGGGGGTGAGAGAGAGAGGGTCAGAGAGAGGGTTTTAGAGAGAGAGGGGGTTTGAGCGAGAGTGGGTGAGAGAGAGGAGGATGAGAGGAGTGAGAGAGAGAGAGGGTGAGAGAGGGGTTGAGAGAGAGGGGGGTTTTAAGAGAGCGGGTGAGAGAGAGGGAGGAGGATGAGGGGGTGAAAGAGAGAGAGGGTGACAGAGAGGGGTTGAGAGAGATAGGGGGTTTGAGAGAGCGAGACAGAGTGGGTGAGAGAGAGAGGAGGAGGGGGGTGAGAGAGAGAGGGTGAGAGAGAGGGGTTGCGAGAGAGAGGGGGTTTGAGAGAGAGCGGGTGAGAGAGAGGAGGATGAGAGGAGTGAGAGAGAGAGAGGGTGAGAGAGGGGTTGAGAGAGAGGGGGGGTTTAAGACAGCGGGTGAGAGAGAGGGAGGAGGATGAGGGGGGTGAAAGAGAGAGAGGGTGACAGAGAGGGTTTGAGAGAGATAGGGGGTTTGAGAGAGCGAGACAGAGTGGGTGAGAGAGAGAGGAGGAGGGGGTGAGAGAGAGAGGGTGAGAGAGAGGGGTTGCGAGAGAGAGGGGCTTTGAGAGAGCGGGTGAGAGACAGGAGGATGAGGGGGGTGAGAGAGAGGGTGAGAGAGAGGGGTTTTAGAGAGAGAGGGGGTTTGTGAGAGAGCGGGTGAGAGAGAGGAGGATGAGGGGCGTGAGAGAGAGAGGGTGAGAGCGAGGGGTTGAGAGAGAGGGGGTTTGAGAGTACGAGAGAGTGGGTGAGAGAGAGAGAGGAGGATGAGGGGGGTGAGAGAGAGAGAGGGTGAGAGAGAGGGGTTGAGAGAGAGGGGGTTTGAGAGAGCGAGAGAGCGGGTGAGAGAGAGTGAGGAGGATGGGGGGTGAGAGAGAGAGGTTGAGAGCGATGGGTTGAGAGAGAGGGGGTTTGAGAGTATGAGAGAGTGGGTGAGAGAGAGAGAGGAGGATGAGAGGGGTGAGAGAGAGAGAGGGTGCGAGAGAGGGGTTTTAGAGAGGGGGGGGTGCGAGAGAGGGGTTGAGAGAGAGAGGGGGTTTGAGAGAACGAGAGAGAGCGGGTGAGAGAGGGGGAGGAGGATGAGTGCAGTGAGAGAGAGAGAGTGTGAGAGAGAGAGAGGAGGATGAGGGGGTGAGAGAGAGAGAGTGAGAGAGATGGGTTGAGAGAGAGAGAGGCGGATTGAGAGAGCGATAGAGAGCGGGTGAGAGAGAGAGGAGGATGAGGGGGGTGAGAGAGAGGGTGAGAGAGAGGGGTTTTAGAGAGAGAGGGTGTTTGAGAGAACGAGGGAGAGCGGGTAAGAGAGAGAGAGGAGGATGAGGGGGGTGGGAGAGAGAGGGTGAGGGAGAGGCTTTGAGAGAGAGAGGGGATTTGAGAGAGCGAGAGAGAGCGGGTGAGAGAGAGGAGGATGGGGGGGTGAGAGAGAGAGGGTGAGAGAGCGCGGTTTTCGAGAGAGGGGGGTTTGAGGGATCGAGAGAGCGGGTGAGAGAGAGAGAGGAGGATGAGGGGGTGAGAGAGCGAGGATGAGAGAGAGGGGTTGAGAGAGAGATGGGGTTTGAGAGAGCGAGAGAGAGCGGGTGAGAGAGAGGAGGATAAGGGGGTGAGAGAGAGAGGGTGAGAGAGAGGGGTTGAGAGTGAGATGGGGTTTGAGAGAGCGAGAGAGAGCGGGTGAGAGAGAGGAGGATAAGGGGGTGAGAGAGAGAGGGTGAGAGAGAGAGGAGGATGAGGGGGTTGAGAGAGAGAGTTTGAGAGAGAGAGGGTTTAGAGAGAGAGGGTGTTTGAGAGAGCGGGAGAGAACGGGTGAGAGAGAGAGGAGAATGAGGGGGTGTGAGAGAGAGTTTGAGAGAGAGGGTTTGAGAGAGAGGGGGTTTGAGAGAGCGAGAGAGCGGGTGAGAGAGAATGAGGAGGATGAGGGGGGTGAGAGAGAGAGTGTGAGATCGAGGGGTTGAGAGAGAAGGGTTTTGAGAGTACGAGAGAGAGTCGGTGAGAGAGAGAGAGAGGAGGATGAGGGTCGTGAGAGAGTGAGACAGTGAGATAGAGGGGTGTTTTAGAGAGAGAGGGGGCTTGAGAGAGCGGGTGAGAGAGAGAGGAGGATGAGGGGGATGAGAGAGAGAGGGTGCGAGAGAGGGGTTGAGAGAGAGAGGGGGATTGAGAGAACGAGAGAGAACGGGTGGGAGAGGGGGAGGAGGATGAGTGCGGTGAGAGAGAGAGTGTGAGAGAGAGAGAGGAGGATGAGGGGGGTGAGAGAGAGACGGTCAGAGAGAGGGGTTTTGGAGAGAGAGAGAGGGTTTGAGAGAGCGAGAGAGATTGGATGAGAGAGAGGAGGATGAGGGGCGTGAGAGAGAGGGGTGAGAGAGAGGGGTTGAGAGAGAGAGAGGGGGTTTGAGAGAGCGAGAGAGAGCGGGTGAGAGAGAGAGAGGAGAATGAGGGGGGTGAGAGAAAGAGGGTGAGAGAGAGGGATTGAGAGAGAGAGAGGCGGTTTGAGAGGGCGAGAGAGAGCGGGTGAGAGAGAGAGAGGAGGAGGAGGGGTGTGAGAGAGAAAGGGTGAGAGAGAGGGGTTGAGAGAGAGAGGGGGTTTGAGAGAGCGAGAGAGAGCGGGTGAGAGAGAGGAGGATGGGGGGGTGAGAGAGAGAGGGTGAGAGAGAGGGGTTTTCGAGAGAGGGGGGCTTTGAGGGATTGAGAGAGCGGATGAGAGAGAGAGAGCGAGGAGGAAGAGGAGGTGAGAGAGCGAGGGTGAGAGAGAGGTGTTGAGAGAGAGATGGGTTTTTTGAGAGCGAGAGAGCACGGGAGAGGGAGAGAGATGAGGATGAGGGGGGTGAGAGAGCGAGGGTGAGAGAGAGGGGTTTTAGAGAGAGAGGGGTTTGAGATAGCGAGAGAGAGCGGGTGAGAGAGAGGAGGATGAGGGGGGTGAGAGACAGAGAGGGTGAGAGAGAGGAGTTTTAGAGAGAGGGGTTTTGAGAGATCGAGAGAGAGCGGGTGAGAGAGAGAGGAGGATGAGGTGGGTGAGAGAGAGAGTGTGAGAGAGAGGTGTTTTAGAGGGGGGGTTGAGAGAGCGAGAGAGAGCGGGTGAGAGAGCGAGAGAGGAGGATGAGGGGGTGAGAGCGAGTGTGTGAGAGAGCGAGAGGATGATGAGGGGGTGAGAGAGAGAAGGTGAGACAGAGGAGTTTTAGTGAGAGAGGGGGTTTGATAGAGAGAGAGGGCGGGTGAGAGAGAAAGAGGAGGATGAGGGGGTGAGAGAGAGAGTGTGAGAGAGAGGGGTTTTAGAGAGAGGGGGTTTGAGAGAGCGAGAGAGAGCAGGTGAGAGAGAGAGAGGAAGATGAGGGGTGTGAGAGAGGGGGTGTGAGAGAGAGGGGTTTTAGAGAGAGGGGGTTTGAGAGAGCGAGAGAGAGCGGGTGAGAGAGAGAGAGGAGGATGAGGGGGGTGAGAGAGAGAAGGTGAGAGAGAGGGGTTTTAGTGAGAGAGGGGGTTTGATAGAGCGAGAGAGCGCGGGTGAGAGAGAAAGAGGAGGATGAGGGGGTGAGAGAGAGAGAGTGTGAAAGATAGGGGTTTTAGAGAGAGGGGGTTAGAGAGAGCGAGAGACAGCGGGTGAGAGAGAGAGGAGGATGAGGTGGGTGAGAGGGAGGGTGAGAGAGAGGGGTTTAGAGAGAGAGGAGGTTTGAGAGAGCGGGTGAGAGAGAGAGAGGAGGAGGGGTGTGAGAGAGAGATGGTGAGAGAGAGGGGTTGTGAGAGTGAGGGGGTTTGAGAGAGCGAGAGAGAGCGGGTGAGAGAGAGAGAGGTGGATGAGGGCGGTGAGAGAGAGAGGGTGTGAGAGAGAGAGGAGGATGATATGTGTGAGCGAGAGAGGGTGAAAGAGAGGGGTTTTAGAGAGAGAAGGGGCTTGAGAGTGCGGGTGAGAGAGAGGAGGATGAGGGGCGTGAGAGAGAGAGGGGGGTTGAGAGAGAGGGGTTTGAGAGAGCGAGAGAGCGCGGGTGAGAAAGAGAGAGGAGGATGAGGGGGATGAGAGCGAGTGTGTGAGAGAGCGAGAGGATGATGACGGGGTGAGAGAGAGAAGGTGAGAGAGAGGGGTTTTAGTGAGAGAGGGGGTTTGATAGAGCGAGAGAGGGCGGGTGAGAGAGAAAGAGGAGGATGAGGGCGGTGAGAGAGAGAGTGTGAGAGAGAGGGGTTTTAGAGAGAGTGTGTTTGAGAGAGCGAGAGAGAGTGGGTGAGAGAGAGAGAGGAGTATGAGGGGTGTGAGAGAGGGGGTGTGAGAGAGAGGGGCTTTAGAGAGAGGGGATTTGAGATAGCGAGAGAGAGCGGGTGAGAGAGAGAGGAGGATGAGGGGGTGAGAGAGAGAAGGTGAGAGAGAGGGGTTTTAGAGAGAGGGGGTTAGAGAGAGCGAGAGAGAGCGGGTGAGAGAGAGAGGAGGATGAGGGGGGTGAGAGAGAGTGTGTGAAAGAGAGGGGTTTTAGAGAGAGTGGGTTTGAGAGAGCGAAAGAGAGCGGGTGAGAGAGAGAGGAGGATGAGGGGGGTGAGACAGTGTGTGAGAGAGCGAGAGGATGATGAGGGGGTTGAGAGTGAGGGTGAGAGAGAGGGGTTTAGAGAGAGAGGAGATTTGAGAGAGCGAGAGAGAGCGGTTGAGAGAGAGAGAGAGGAGGATGAGGGGGGTGAGAGAGAGGGTCAGAGAGAGGGTTTTAGAGAGAGAGGGGGTTTGAGCGAGAGTGGGTGAGAGAGAGGAGGATGAGAGGAGTGAGAGAGAGAGAGGGTGAGAGAGGGGTTGAGAGAGAGGGGGGTTTTAAGAGAGCGGGTGAGAGAGAGGGAGGAGGATGAGGGGGTGAAAGAGAGAGAGGGTGACAGAGAGGGGTTGAGAGAGATAGGGGGTTTGAGAGAGCGAGACAGAGTGGGTGAGAGAGAGAGGAGGAGGGGGGTGAGAGAGAGAGGGTGAGAGAGAGGGGTTGCGAGAGAGAGGGGGTTTGAGAGAGAGCGGGTGAGAGAGAGGAGGATGAGAGGAGTGAGAGAGAGAGAGGGTGAGAGAGGGGTTGAGAGAGAGGGGGGGTTTAAGACAGCGGGTGAGAGAGAGGGAGGAGGATGAGGGGGGTGAAAGAGAGAGAGGGTGACAGAGAGGGTTTGAGAGAGATAGGGGGTTTGAGAGAGCGAGACAGAGTGGGTGAGAGAGAGAGGAGGAGGGGGTGAGAGAGAGAGGGTGAGAGAGAGGGGTTGCGAGAGAGAGGGGCTTTGAGAGAGCGGGTGAGAGACAGGAGGATGAGGGGGGTGAGAGAGAGGGTGAGAGAGAGGGGTTTTAGAGAGAGAGGGGGTTTGTGAGAGAGCGGGTGAGAGAGAGGAGGATGAGGGGCGTGAGAGAGAGAGGGTGAGAGCGAGGGGTTGAGAGAGAGGGGGTTTGAGAGTACGAGAGAGTGGGTGAGAGAGAGAGAGGAGGATGAGGGGGGTGAGAGAGAGAGAGGGTGAGAGAGAGGGGTTGAGAGAGAGGGGGTTTGAGAGAGCGAGAGAGCGGGTGAGAGAGTGTGAGGAGGATGGGGGGTGAGAGAGAGAGGTTGAGAGCGATGGGTTGAGAGAGAGGGGGTTTGAGAGTATGAGAGAGTGGGTGAGAGAGAGAGAGGAGGATGAGAGGGGTGAGAGAGAGAGGGGGTGCGAGAGAGGGGGTGCGAGAGAGGGGTTGAGAGAGAGAGGGGGTTTGAGAGAACGAGAGAGAGCGGGTGAGAGAGGGGGAGGAGGATGAGTGCGGTGAGAGAGAGAGAGTGTGAGAGAGAGAGAGGAGGATGAGGGGGTGAGAGAGAGAGGGTCAGAGAGAGGGGTTTTGGAGAGAGAGAGGGTTTGAGAGAGCGAGAGAGATTGGATGAGAGAGAGGAGGAGGAGGGGCGTGAGAGAGAGGGGTGAGAGAGAGGGGTTGAGAGAGAGAGAGGGGATTTGAGAGAGGGAGAGAGAGCGGGTGAGAGAGAGAGAGGAGAATGAGGGGGGTGAGAGAAAGAGGGTGAGAGAGACGGGTTGAGAGAGAGAGAGGCGGATTGAGAGAGCGAGAGAGAGCGGGTGAGAGAGAGAGGAGGAGGAGGGAGGTGAGAGAGAGAGGGTGAGAGAGAGGGGTTTTAGAGAGAAAGTGGTTTTGAGAGAGCGAGAGAGCGCGGGTGAGAGAGAGAGAGACGAGGATGAGAGGGGTGAGAGAGAGTGTGAGAAAAGCGTTTGAGAGAGCAAGAGAGAGCGGGTGAGAGAAAGGGAGGAGAATGAGAGGGGTGAGAGAGAGGGTGAGAGAGAGGGGTTGAGAGAGAGAGGGGGTTTGAGAGAGCGAGAGAGAGCGGGTGAGAGTGAGAGAGGAGGAGGTGGGTGAGAGAGAGGGGTTATAGAGAGAGACGGGGTTTGAGAGAGCGAGAGAGAGTGGATGAGAGAGAGAGAGAGGAGGATGAGAGGGGTGAGAGCGAGGGAGAGGGTACGAGAGAGGGGTTTTAGAGAGAGGGGGTTTGAGAGAGTGGGAGAGCGGGTGAGAGAGAGAGGAGGATGATGGGGGTGAGAGAGAGGGTGAGAGAGAGGGGTTTTAGAGAGAGAGGGTGTTTGAGAGAACGAGGGAGAGCGGGTAAGAGAGAGAGAGGAGGATGAGGGGGTGGGAGAGAGAGGGTGAGGGAGAGGCTTTGAGAGAGAGAGGGGGTTTGAGAGAGCGAGAGAGAGCGGGTGAGAGAGAGGAGGATGGGGGGGTGAGAGAGAGAGGGTGAGAGAGCGCGGTTTTCGAAAGAGGGGGGTTTGAGGGATCGAGAGAGCGGGAGAGAGAGAGAGGAGGATGAGGGGGTGAGAGAGCGAGGATGAGAGAGAGGGGTTGAGAGAGAGATGGGGTTTGAGAGAGCGAGAGAGAGCGGGTGAGAGAGAGGAGGATAAGGGGGTGAGAGAGAGAGGGTGAGAGAGAGGGGTTGAGAGTGAGATGGGGTTTGAGAGAGCGAGAGAGAGCGGGTGAGAGAGAGGAGGATAAGGGGGTGAGAGAGAGAGGGTGAGAGAGAGAGGAGGATGAGGGGGTTGAGAGAGAGAGTTTGAGAGAGAGAGGGTTTAGAGAGAGAGGGTGTTTGAGAGAGCGGGAGAGAACGGGTGAGAGAGAGAGGAGAATGAGGGGGGTGTGAGAGAGAGTTTGAGAGAGAGGGTTTGAGAGAGAGGGGGTTTGAGAGAGCGAGAGAGCGGGTGAGAGAGAATGAGGAGGATGAGGGGGGTGAGAGAGAGAGTGTGAGATCGAGGGGTTGAGAGAGAGGGGGTTTGAGAGTACGAGAGAGAGTCGGTGAGAGAGAGAGAGAGGAGGATGAGGGTCGTGAGAGAGTGAGAGACAGTGAGATAGAGGGGGGTTTTAGAGAGAGAGGGGGCTTGAGAGAGCGGGTGAGAGAGAGAGGAGGATGAGGGGGATGAGAGAGAGAGGGTGCGAGAGAGGGGTTGAGAGAGAGAGGGGGATTGAGAGAACGAGAGAGAACGGGTGAGAGAGGGGGAGGAGGATGAGTGCGGTGAGAGAGAGAGTGTGAGAGAGAGAGAGGAGGATGAGGGGGGTGAGAGAGAGACGGTCAGAGAGAGGGGTTTTGGAGAGAGAGAGAGGGTTTGAGAGAGCGAGAGAGATTGGATGAGAGAGAGGAGGATGAGGGGCGTGAGAGAGAGGGGTGAGAGAGAGGGGTTGAGAGAGAGAGAGGGGGTTTGAGAGAGCGAGAGAGAGCGGGTGAGAGAGAGAGAGGAGAATGAGGGGGGTGAGAGAAAGAGGGTGAGAGAGAGGGATTGAGAGAGAGAGAGGCGGTTTGAGAGAGCGAGAGAGAGCGGGTGAGAGAGAGAGAGGAGGAGGAGGGGTGTGAGAGAGAAAGGGTGAGAGAGAGGGGTTGAGAGAGAGAGGGGGTTTGAGAGAGCGAGAGAGAGCGGGTGAGAGAGAGGAGGATGGGGGGGTGAGAGAGAGAGGGTGAGAGAGAGGGGTTTTCGAGAGAGGGGGGCTTTGAGGGATTGAGAGAGCGGATGAGAGAGAGAGAGCGAGGAGGAAGAGGGGGTGAGAGAGCGAGGGTGAGAGAGAGGTGTTGAGAGAGAGATGGGGTTTGAGAGAGCGAGAGAGCACGGGAGAGGGAGAGAGATGAGGATGAGGGGGGTGAGAGAGCGAGGGTGAGAGAGAGAGGGGTTGAGAGAGAGATGGGGTTTGAGAGAGCGAGAGATCGCGGGTGCGAGAGAGAGAGGAGGATGAGGGGGGTGAGAGAGAGAGGGTGAGAGAGAGGGGTTTTAGAGAGAGAGGGGTTTGAGATAGCGAGAGAGAGCGGGTGAGAGAGAGGAGGATGAGGGGGGTGAGAGACAGAGAGGGTGAGAGAGAGGAGTTTTAGAGAGAGGGGTTTTGAGAGATCGAGAGAGAGCGGGTGAGAGAGAGAGAGAGGAGGATGAGGTGGGTGAGAGAGAGAGTGTGAGAGAGAGGTGTTTTAGAGGGGGGGGTTGAGAGAGCGAGAGAGAGCGGGTGAGAGAGCGAGAGAGGAGGATGAGGGGGTGAGAGCGAGTGTGTGAGAGAGCGAGAGGATGATGAGGGGGTGAGAGAGAGAAGGTGAGACAGAGGAGTTTTAGTGAGAGAGGGGGTTTGATAGAGAGAGAGGGCGGGTGTGAGAGAAAGAGGAGGATGAGGGGGGTGAGAGAGAGAGTGTGAGAGAGAGGGGTTTTAGAGAGAGGGGGTTTGAGAGAGCGAGAGAGAGCGGGTGAGAGAGAGAGAGGAGGATGAGGGGGGTGAGAGAGAGAAGGTGAGAGAGAGGGGTTTTAGTGAGAGAGGGGGTTTGATAGAGCGAGAGAGAGCGGGTGAGAGAGAAAGAGGAGGATGAGGGGGTGAGAGAGAGAGAGTGTGAAAGATAGGGGTTTTAGAGAGAGGGGGTTAGAGAGAGCGAGAGAGAGCGGGTGAGAGAGAGAGGAGGATGAGGTGGGTGAGAGGGAGGGTGAGAGAGAGGGGTTTAGAGAGAGAGGAGGTTTGAGAGAGCGGGTGAGAGAGAGAGAGGAGGAGGGGTGTGAGAGAGAGATGGTGAGAGAGAGGGGTTGTGAGAGTGAGGGGGTTTGAGAGAGCGAGAGAGAGCGGGTGAGAGAGAGAGGCGGATGAGGGCGGTGAGAGAGAGAGGGTGTGAGAGAGAGAGGAGGATGATATGTGTGAGCGAGAGAGGGTGAGAGAGGGGTTTTAGAGAGAGAGGGGGCTTGAGAGTGCGGGTGAGAGAGAGGAGGATGAGGGGCGTGAGAGAGAGAGGGGGGTTGAGAGAGAGGGGTTAGGGAGAGCGAGAGAGCGCGGGTGAGAAAGAGAGAGGAGGATGAGGGGGATGAGAGCGAGTGTGTGAGAGAGCGAGAGGATGATGACGGGGTGAGAGAGAGAAGGTGAGAGAGAGGGGTTTTAGTGAGAGAGGGGGTTTGATAGAGCGAGAGAGGGCGGGTGAGAGAGAAAGAGGAGGATGAGGGCGGTGAGAGAGAGAGTGTGAGAGAGAGGGGTTTTAGAGAGAGGGTGTTTGAGAGAGCGAGAGAGAGTGGGTGAGAGAGAGAGGAGTATGAGGGGTGTGAGAGAGGGGGTGTGAGAGAGAGGGGCTTTAGAGAGAGCGGATTTGAGATAGCGAGAGAGAGCGGGTGAGAGAGAGAGGAGGATGAGGGGGGTGAGAGAGAGAAGGTGAGAGAGAGGGGTTTTAGAGAGAGGGGGTTAGAGAGAGCGAGAGAGAGCGGGTGAGAGAGAGAGGAGGATGAGGGGGGTGAGAGAGAGTGTGAAAGAGAGGGGTTTTAGAGAGGGGGGGTTTGAGAGAGCGAAAGAGAGCGGGTGAGAGAGAGAGAGGAGGATGAGAGGGGTGAGAGAGAGGGTCAGAGAGAGGGTTTTAGAGAGAGAGGGGGTTTGAGCGAGAGTGGGTGAGAGAGAGGAGGATGAGAGGAGTGAGAGAGAGAGAGGGTGAGAGAGGGGTTGAGAGAGAGGGGGGTTTTAAGAGAGCGGGTGAGAGAGAGGGAGGAGGATGAGGGGGTGAAAGAGAGAGAGGGTGACAGAGAGGGGTCGAGAGAGATAGGGGGTTTGAGAGAGCGAGACAGAGTGGGTGAGAGAGAGAGGAGGAGGGGGGTGAGAGAGAGAGGGTGAGAGAGAGGAGTTGCGAGAGAGAGGGGGTTTGAGAGAGAGCGGGTGAGAGAGAGGAGGATGAGAGGAGTGAGAGAGAGAGAGGGTGAGAGAGGGGTTGAGAGAGAGGGGGGGTTTAAGACAGCGGGTGAGAGAGAGGGAGGAGGATGAGGGGGGTGAAAGAGAGAGAGGGTGACAGAGAGGGTTTGAGAGAGATAGGGGGTTTGAGAGAGCGAGACAGAGTGGGTGAGAGAGAGAGGAGGAGGGGGTGAGAGAGAGAGGGTGAGAGAGAGGGGTTGCGAGAGAGAGGGGCTTTGAGAGAGCGGGTGAGAGACAGGAGGATGAGGGGGGTGAGAGAGAGGGTGAGAGAGAGGGGTTTTAGAGAGAGAGGGGGTTTGTGAGAGAGCGGGTGAGAGAGAGGAGGATGAGGGGCGTGAGAGAGAGAGGGTGAGAGCGAGGGGTTGAGTGAGAGGGGGTTTGAGAGTACGAGAGAGTGGGTGAGAGAGAGAGAGGAGGATGAGGGGGGTGAGAGAGAGAGAGGGTGAGAGAGAGGGGTTGAGAGAGAGGGGGTTTGTGAGAGCGAGAGAGCGGGTGAGAGAGAGTGAGGAGGATGGGGGGTGAGAGAGAGAGGTTGAGAGCGATGGGTTGAGAGAGAGGGGGTTTGAGAGTATGAGAGAGTGGGTGAGAGAGAGAGAGGAGGATGAGAGGGGTGAGAGAGAGAGGGTGCGAGAGAGGGGTTTTAGAGAGAGAGGGGGTGCGAGAGAGGGGTTGAGAGAGAGGGGGTTTGAGAGAACGAGAGAGAGCGGGTGAGAGAGGGGGAGGAGGATGAGTGCGGTGAGAGAGAGAGAGTGTGAGAGAGAGAGAGGAGGATGAGGGGGGTTAGAGAGAGAGAGCGTGGGAGAGAGGTGTTGAGCGAGGGGGGTTTGAGAGAGCGAGAGAGCACGGGTGAGAGAGAGAGAGGAGGATGAGGGGGGTGAGAGAGAGAGGGTGAGAGAGAGGGGTTGAGAGAGAGGAGGTTTGAGAGAGCGAGAGAGAGCTGTTGAGAGAGTTAGAGAGGAGGATGAGGCGTGTGAGGGAGAGAGGGTAAGAGAGTGGGGTTTTTGAGAGAGAGAGGGGTTTGAGAGAGCTAGAGAGAGCGGGTGAGAGAGAGAGAGGAGGATGAGGGGGGTGAGATAGAGAGTGAGAGAAAGGGGTTTTAGAGAGAGGGGGGTTTGAGAGAGCGAGAGAGAGCGGGTGAGAGAGAGAGAGGAGGATGAGGGGGTGAGACAGTGAGGGTGAGATAGAGAGAGGAGGATGAGGGGTTTGAGAGAGAGAGGGTGAGAGAGAGGGGTTGAGAGAGAGGTGGTTTGAGAGAGTGAGAGAGAGCGGGTGAGAGAGAGTGAGGAGGATGAGGGGGGTGAGAGAGAGGGTGAGAGCGAGGGGTTGAGAGAGAGGACGTTTGAGTGTACGAGAGAGTGGGTGAGAGAGAGGAGGATAAGGGGTGATGAGAGAGAGAGAGGGTGAGAGAGAGGGGCTTTAGAGAGAGGGGGTTTGAGAGAGCGGGTGAGAGAGAGAGTGGAGGATGAGGGCGGTGAGAGAGACAGGGTGAGAGAGAGAGGTTTTGGAGAGAGAGAGGGTTTGAGAGGGCGAGAGAGAGCGGGTGAGAGAGAGGAGGATGAGGGGCGTGAGAGAAAGAGGGTGAGAGAGAGGGGTTGAGAGAGAGAGGTGGTTTGAGAGAGCGAGAGACATCGCGTGAGAGAGAGAGAGGAGGATGAGGGGTGTGAGAGAGAGGGGTTGTGAGAGAGAGGGGATTTAGAGAGAGGGGGGGTTTGAGAGAGCGAGAGAGAGCGGGTGAGAGAGAGAGGAGGATGAGGGGGGTGAGAGAGAGTGTGTGAGAGAGCGAGAGGACGACGAGGGCGTGAGAGAGAGGGTGTGAGAGAGGGGGTTAGAAAGAAATGGGGTTTGAGAGAGCGAGAGAGAGCGGGTCAGAGAGAGAGGAGGATGAGGGGGGCGAGAGAGAGAGAGTGTGAGAGAGGGGTGTTTTAGTGAGAGAGGGGGTTTGAGACAGCGAGAGAGAGCAGGTGAGAGAGAGAGGATGAGGGGGGTGAGAGAGAGAGGGTCAGCGAGAGGGTTTTAGAGAGAGGGGGTTTGAGAGAGAGCGGGTGAGAGAGAGGAGGATGGGAGGAGTGCGAGAGAGAGAGGGTGAGAGAGGGATTGAGAGAGAGGGGGGGTTTAAGAGAGCGGGTGAGAGAGAGGGAGGAGGATGGGGTTTGAAAGAGAGAGAGGGTGACAGAGAGGGGTTGCGAGAGATAGGGGGTTTGAGAGAGTGAGACAGATTTGGTGAGAGAGAGAGAGCAGGATGAGAGCGGTGGGAGAGAGAGAGGGTGAGAGAGAGGAGTTGAGAGAGAGAGGGGGTGTGAGAGAGCGAGAGAGAGCGGGTGAGAGAGAGAGAGGAGGATGAGGGGGGTGAGAAAGAGAGGGTGAGAGAGAGGGGTTATAGAGAGGGACGGAGTTTGAGAGAGCGAGAGAGAGCAGGTGAGAGAGAGTGAGGAGGATGTGGGGGGTGAGGGAGAGAGGGTGAGAGAGAGAGGTTGAGAGAGAGGAGGTTTGAGAGAGCGAGAGCGCGGGTGAGAGAGAGAGAGGAGGATGAGGGGGTGAGAGAGAGCGGGTGAGAGAGAGAGAGGAGGATGAGGGGGGTGAGAGAGAAAGGGTGAGAGAGAGGGGTTTAGAGAGAGAGGGGTTTGAGAGAGCGAGAGAGAACGGGTGAGAGAGAGAGGAGGATGAGGGGGTGAGAGAGTGAGGGTGAGAGAGAGAGAGGAGGATGAGGGGTTTGAGAGAGAGAGGGTGAGAGAGAGGGGTTGAGAGAGAGGTGGTTTGAGAGAGTGAGAGAGAGAGCGGGTGAGAGAGAGTGAGGAGGATGAGGGGGTGAGAGAGAGGGTGAGAGCGAGGGGTTGAGAGAGAGGACGTTTGAGTGTACGAGAGAGTGGGTGAGAGAGGAGGATAAGGGGTGATGAGAGAGAGAGGGTGAGAGAGAGGGGCTTTAGAGAGATGGGGTTTGAGAGAGCGGGTGAGAGAGAGAGTGGAGGATGAGGGCGGTGAGAGAGACAGGGTGAGAGAGAGAGGTTTTGGAGAGAGAGAGGGTTTGAGAGGGCGAGAGAGAGCGGGTGAGAGAGAGGAGGATGAGGGGTGTGAGAGAAAGAGGGTGAGAGAGAGGGGTTGAGAGAGAGAGGTGGTTTGAGAGAGCGAGAGACATCGCGTGAGAGAGAGAGAGGAGGATGAGGGGGGTGAGAGAGAGGGGTTGTGAGAGAGAGGGGATTTAGAGAGAGGGGAGGTTTGAGAGAGCGAGAGAGAGCGGGTGAGAGAGAGAGGAGGATGAGGGGGGTGAGAGAGAGTGTGTGAGAGAGCGAGAGGACGACGAGGGCGTGAGAGAGAGGGTGTGAGAGAGGGGGTTAGAAAGAAATGGGGTTTGAGAGAGCGAGAGAGAGCGGGTGAGAGAGAGAGGAGGATGAAGGGGGCGAGAGAGAGAGAGGGTGAGAGAGGGGGGTTTTAGTGAGAGAGGGGGTTTGAGACAGCGAGAGAGAGCAGGTGAGAGAGAGAGGAGGATGAGGGGGGTGAGAGAGAGAGAGGGTCAGAGAGAGGGTTTTAGAAAGAGAGGGGGTTTGAGAGAGAGCGGGTGAGAGAGAGGAGGATGGGAGGAGTGCGAGAGAGAGAGGGTGAGAGAGGGGTTGAGAGAGAGGGGGTGTTTAAGAGAGCGGGTGAGAGAGAGGGAGGAGGATGAGGGGGTTGAAAGAGAGAGAGGGTGACAGAGAGGGGTTGCGAGATATAGGGGGTTTGAGAGAGTGAGACAGATTTGGTGAGAGAGAGAGAGCAGGATGAGAGCGGTGGGAGAGAGAGAGAGGGTGAGAGAGAGGAGTTGAGAGAGAGAGGGGGTGTGAGAGAGCGAGAGAGAGCGGGTGAGAGAGAGAGGAGGATGAGGGGGGTGAGAAAGAGAGGGTGAGAGAGAGGGATTATAGAGAGAGACGGAGTTTGAGAGAGCGAGAGAGAGCAGGTGAGAGAGAGTGAGGAGGATGTGGGGGGTGAGGGAGAGAGGGTGAGAGAGAGAGAGGAGGATGAGGGGGGTGAGAGAGAGAGGGTGAGAGAGAGGGGTTTAGAGAGAGAGGAGGTTTGAGAGAGCGAGAGCGTGGGTGAGAGAGAGAGAGGAGGATGAGGGGGGTGAGAGAGAGCGGGTGAGAGAGAGAGAGGAGGATGAGGGGGGTGAGAGAGAGAGGGTGAGAGAGAGGGGTTTAGAGAGAGAGGGGTTTGAGAGAGCGAGAGAGAACGGGTGAGAGAGAGAGGAGGATGAGGGGGTGAGAGAGTGAGGGTGAGAGAGAGAGAGGAGGATGAGGGTTTTGAGAGAGAGGGTGAGAGAGAGGGGTTGAGAGAGAGGTGGTTTGAGAGAGTGAGAGAGAGCGGGTGAGAGAGAGTGACGAGGATGAGGGGGTGAGAGAGAGGGTGAGAGCGAGGGGTTGAGAGAGAGGACGTTTGAGTGTACGAGAGAGTGGGTGAGAGAGAGGAGGATAAGGTGTGATGAGAGAGAGAGAGGGTGAGAGAGAGGGGCTTTAGAGAGAGGGGGTTTGAGAGAGCGGGTGAGAGAGAGAGTGGAGGATGAGGGCGGTGAGAGAGACAGGGTGAGAGAGAGAGGTTTTGGAGAGAGAGAGGGTTTGAGAGGGCGAGAGAGAGCGGGTGAGAGAGAGGAGGATGAGGGGCGTGAGAGAAAGAGGGTGAGAGAGAGGGGTTGAGAGAGAGAGGTGGTTTGAGAGAGCGAGAGACAGCGCGTGAGAGAGAGAGAGGAGGATGAGGGGGGTGAGAGAGAGGGGTTGTGAGAGAGAGGGGATTTAGAGAGAGGGGAGGTTTGAGAGAGCGAGAGAGAGCGGTTGAGAGAGAGAGGAGGATGAGGGGGGTGAGAGAGAGTGTGTGAGAGAGCGAGAGGACGACGAGGGCGTGAGAGAGAGGGTGTGAGAGAGGGGGTTAGAAAGAAATGGGGTTTGAGAGAGCGAGAGAGAGCGGGTGAGAGAGAGAGGAGGATGAGGGGGGCGAGAGAGAGAGAGAGGGTGAGAGAGGGGGGTTTTAGTGAGAGAGGGGGTTTGAGACAGTGAGAGAGAGCAGGTGAGAGAGAGAGAGAGGAGGATGAGGGGGTGAGAGAGAGAGAGGGTCAGAGAGAGGGTTTTAGAGAGAGAGGGGGTTTGAGAGAGAGCGGGTGAGAGAGAGGAGGATGGGAGGAGTGCGAGAGAGAGAGGGTGAGAGAGGGGTTGAGAGAGAGGGGGGGTTTAAGAGAGCGGGTGAGAGAGAGGGAGGAGGATGAGGGGGTTGAAAGAGAGAGAGGGTGACAGAGAGGGGTTGCGAGAGATAGGGGGTTTGAGAGAGTGAGACAGAGTTGGTGAGAGAGAGAAAGCAGGATGAGAGCGGTGGGAGAGAGAGAGGGTAAGAGAGAGGAGTTGAGAGAGAGAGGGGATGTGAGAGAGCGAGAGAGAGCGGGTGAGAGAGAGAGAGGAGGATGAGGGGGGTGAGAAAGAGAGGGTGAGAGAGAGGGATTATAGAGAGAGACGGAGTTTGAGAGAGCGAGAGAGAGCAGGTGAGAGAGAGTGAGGAGGATGTGGGGGGTGAGGGAGAGAGGGTGAGAGAGAGAGGTTGAGAGAGAGGAGGTTTGAGAGAGCGAGAGCGCGGGTGAGAGAGAGAGAGGAGGATGAGGGGGGTGAGAGAGAGAGGGTGAGAGAGAGGGGTTTAGAGAGAGAGGGGTTTGAGAGAGCGAGAGAGAACGGGTGAGAGAGAGTGAGGAGGATGAGGGTGGTGTGAGAGAGAGGGTGAGAGAGAGGGGTTGAGAGAGAGGGGGTTTGAGAGAGCGAGAGAGCACGGGTGAGAGAGAGAGGGGAGGATGAGGCGAGTGAGAGAGGGAGGGTGAGAGAGAGGGGTTGAGAGAGAGAGGAGCTTTGACAGAATGAGAGAGAGCTGGTGAGAGAGAGAGAGAGGAGGATGAGGGGGTGAGAGAGAGAGGGTGAGAGAGAGGGGTTTTGGAGAGAGAGCGGGTTTGAGAGAGCGAGAGAGCGCGGGTGAGAGAGAGAGAGGAGGATGAGTGGAGTGAGAGAGAGGGTGAGAGAGAGGGGTTGAGAGAGAGAGGAGCTTTGAGAGAACGAGAGAGAGCTGGTGAGAGAGAGAGAGAGAGGAGGATGAGGGGGTGAGAGAGAGAGGGTGAGGTAGAGGGGTTTTAGAGAGAGTGGGTTTGAGAGAGCGAGAGAGAGCAGGTGAGAGAGAGAGGAGGATGAGGGGGGTGAGATAGAGAGGGTGAGATAGAGGGGTTTTAGAGAGAGAGGGGGTTTGAGAGAGTGAGAGAGGGCGGGTGAGAGAGAGGAGGATGAGGGGGGTGAGAGAGAGAGGGTGAGAGAGAGAGGAGGATGAGGGGTTTGAGAGAGAGTGTGTGAGAGAGAAAGGGTTTAGAGAAAGAGGGTGTTTGAGAGAGTGAGAGAGAACGGGTGAGAGAGAGAGGATGTTGAGGGGTGTGAGAGAGAGAGGGGGTTTGAGAGAGCGAGAGCGAGCGAGTGAGAGAGTGAGGAGGATGAGGGGGGTGAGAGAGAGAGGGTCAGAGCGACGGGTTGAGAGAGAGGGGGTTTGAAAGTACGAGAGAGAGTGGGTGAGAGAGAAAGAGGAGGATGAGGGTGGTGAGAGAGTGAGAGAGGGTGAGAGAGAGGGGTTTTAGAGAGAAAGGGGGTTTGAGAGAGCGGGTGAGAGAGAGAGAGGAGGATGAGGGGGATGAGAGAGAGAGGGTGCGAGAGAAGGGTTGAGAGAGAGGGGGTTTGAGAGAGCGAGAGAGCGGGTGAGAGAGGGGGAGGAGGATGAGGGCGGTGAGAGAGAGAGTGTGAGAGAGAGAGAGGAGGATGAGGGGGGTGAGAGAGAGGGTCAGAGAGAGGGGTTTTGGAGAGAGAGAGGGTTTGAGAGAATGAGAGAGTGGGTGAGAGAGAGTGAGGAAGATGAGGGGGTGAGAGAGAGAGTGAGAGAGAGGGGTTTTAGTGAGAGAGGGGGTTTGATAGATCGTGAGAGTGCGGGTGAGAGAGAGAGAGGAGGATGAGTGGGGTGAGAGAGAGGGATTTTAGAGAGAGGGGTTTTGAGAGATCGAGAGAGAGCGGGTGAGAGACAGAGGAGGATGAGGGGGGTGAGAGAGAGAGGGTGAGAGAGAGGGGTTTTAGTGAGAGAGGGGGTTTGATAGATCGTGAGAGTGCGGGTGAGAGAGAGAGAGAGAGGAGGATGAGTGGGGTGAGAGCGGGTGTGTGAGAGAGCGAGAGCATGATGAGGGGAGTGAGAGAGAGAAGGTGAGAGAGAGGGGTTTCGTGAGAGAGGGGGTTTGAGAGAGCGAGAGAGCGGGTGAGAGAGAGAGAGAGGAGGATGAGAGCGGTGAGAGAGAGGGTGAGAGAGAGAGAGGAGGATGATGGTGTGAGCAAGAGAGGGTGAGAGAGAGGGGTTTTAGAGAGAGAGGGGGCTTGAGAGAGCGAGAGAGCGCGGGTGAGATAGAGAGAGGAGGATGGGGGTGAGAGAGAGAGTGAGAGAGAAGGGTTGAGAGAGAGAGGGTGTTTGAGAGAGCGAGAGAGAGCGGGTGAGAGAGAGAGGGGGAGAGGGGGGTGAGAGAGAGAGGGTGAGAGAGGGGGGTTGCGAGAGAGAGGGGGTTTGAGAGAGCGAGTAAGAGCGGGTGAGAGAGAGAGAGGTGGATGAGGGGAGTGAGAAAGAGAAAGTGAGAGAGAAGTGTTTTGGAGAGAGAGAGGGGTGAGAAGGAGGGAGAGGGGATGAGAAAGAGACAGTGAGAGAGAGGGGGTTATGAGAGAGGGGTGAGGGAGAGCGGGTGAGAGTGAGAGGGGGTTAGAGCGAGCGGGGTGAGAAGGACGGAGAGGGGATTAGAAAGAGACAGAAAGAGGGTTGGGAGAGAGGGAGGATGTGTGTGAGTGTGTGTGAGAGAGAGAGTGAGAGAGGGAGGTGAGAGAGAGGGGAATAAGAATAAGAGAGATTGGGGTGCGAGGGAGAGAGAGGGGTGACAGAGAGAGAGGGTGAGAGGGTGAGAGAGGGAGTGAGGTGGGAGAGATTGAGGGGTTTGAGAGATGGGGGTTGTGAGATGGGGGTTGAGAGAGGGGTATGAGAGAGAGGGGTGGTGAGACATGGGCTGAGACAGATGGGGTGAGAGAGGGGGTGCGAGAGAAAGCGGGTGAGACAGAGGGGCGGTGAGAGAGAGAGGGGGTGAGAGAGAGGGGGTGAGAGAGGGGGAGTGAGAGAGGGGTTTGGGAGAGAGAGTGAGAGAGAGAGTGGGGGTGAGAGGGAGGGGATGAGAGAGAGGGGTATGAGAAAAAGGTGAGTGTGGGGGGGGGGGTGAGAGAGAGGTGCGGTGAGAGAGAGGGGCGGTGAGAGAGCGGGGTGAGAGAGAGGGGTTAGAGAGAGAGTGAGAGAGAGTGGCGGTGAGAGAGAAGGGATGAGAGAGACAGAGAGAGGTGGGTGAGAGAAAGGGGAATGTGAGAGGGGGTTGAGAGAGAGGGACGGTGAGAGAGAGTGGGGTGAGAGAGAGAGGTGTGAGAGAGAGAAGGGTGAGAGAGAGAGTGAGAGAGAGTGGGGGTGAGAGAGGGAGTGTGAGAGAGGGGGGACCGAGAGAGAGGGGCGGTGAGAGAGAGGGGGGTGAGAGAGAGGGGGTTGAGAGAGAGGGGTGTTGAGAGAGAGCGGGGTGAGAGAGAGGGCTGAGAGAGAGAGAGTGAGAGAGAGTGGGGCTGAGAGAGAGGGGATGAGAGAGAGAGGGGGGTGAGAGAAAGGGGGGTGAGAGAGAGGGGTGGTGAGAGAGCGGGGTGAGAGAAAGAAGGGTGAGAGAGAGAAGGGTGAGATAGAGAGTGAGAGAGAGTGGGGGTGAGAAAGAGAGGGAAAGTGAACGAGACGGGGTGGAAGGGGGTGGGAGAGAGTGGGAGAGAGAGGCGGAGAGGGGGAGAGGGGGAGAGAGGGGGCGTGAGAGAGAGGGGAGAGAGAGAGAGGGGTAAAAGAGAGATGGCGTGAGAAAGAGAGGGGGTGAGACAGAGGGGGTGAGAGAGAGAGAGGGTGAGAGAGAGGGGGAGAGAGAGCGACAGTTGAGAGAGAGAAGAGATTGAGGGAGAGGAGTGAGAGAGGGGTTGAGAGAGAGGGATCGAGAGAGAGGGGGATGAGAGAGAGGGGGATGAGAGAGGGGGGTTGAGAGAGAGGGTGTGAGAGAGAAAGGGGTTCGTGAGAGACAGGGTGGGAGAGCGATGGGGATGGGAGAGAGAGGGGTGAGAGAGAGAGAGAGAAGGATGAGAGAGAGAGAGGGTGAGAGAGAGTGGGTGGGAGAGAGGGGCGAGAGAGAGTGGGTGGGAGAGAGAGAGAGGGGTGGGAGAGAGAGTAGGGTGGGAGAGACAGCGGGTGAGTGAGACAGAGGGTGAGAGAGAGAGAGGGCGATGTGAGGGGCGTGAGAGAGAAAAGAGGAGAGACAAAGGGGGTGTGAGAGTGGGTCAGAGAAAGAGTGGAGGTGAGATAGAGAGGGGCTGGGAGAGAGGGCGTGGGAGAGAGAGGGGTTGAAAGAGAGAGACGGTGTGAGTGAGATGGGGTGAGAGAGAGAGAGACACTGAGTGGGAGAGAGGGAGGGAGGGAGAGAGAGAAGGGTAAGAGAGAGGAGGTTTGAGAGCGAGAGAGAATGTGGGTGAGGGGTTGAGAGGGGAGTGAGAAAGGGGGTTGAGAGAGAGAAGGGGGTGAGATAGTGATGCTGAGAAAGAGAGAGGGGTGAGAGTGAAAGAGAGAGGAATGAGAGAGAGGGGGTAAGAGAGAGATTGTTTTAGAGAGCGAGAGAGCAGGTGAGAGAGAGAGAGGGGATGAGAGGTGTGTGAGAGAGGGGGTGATGTGAGGGGGTCGAGAGAGAAAGAGGGAGAGACAAAGGGGGAGAGACAAAGGGGGAGAGAAAGAGTGGAGGTGAGTCTGAGAGGGGTGGAAGAGAGGGCGTGAGAGAGAGAGAGGGATTAAGAGAGAGAGGTGGTTTGAGCGAGCGAGAGAGCAGGTGAGAGAGTGGGGGTGAGGGGGTGGGAGAGAGAGGGTGAGAGAGGGGTGTGAGAGAGAGGGGTGATGAGAGATGGGGTGAGGGGGGTGAGAGAGAAGGCAGTGAGAGAGAGAGGGGTGTGAGAGAGAGGGTAGGTGAGAGATGGGGTGAGGGGGGTGAGAGAGAAGGCAGTGAGAGAGAGAGGGTGTGAGAGAGGGGAGAGAGAGGGGGGATTGAGGGGTGTGAGAGAGAGAGTGAGGGGTGAGAGAGAGATAGTGTGTGAGAGAGAGGGGAGAGATGAGAGAGGGAGTGGGGTGAGGGGGTTTGAGAGAGAAAGTGGGCTGAGTGAGAGGGGGCTGAGAGAGAGTGGATGAGAGAGAGGGGGTGAGAGAGAGGGGGTGAGAGGAAAAGAGACAGTGAGAGAGAGGGGCAGAGAGAAGAGATGAGAGATAGAGCAAGGTGTGAGAGAGAAAGGGGGCTGAGTGAAAGGGGTCTGAGAGAGAGGGGGTAAGGGAGAGAGGGGTGAGAGAGTGAACGGGCTGAGAGAGAAAGGGGGCTGAGAGAGAGAGGGGGTAGGGAGAGAGGTGGTGAGAGAGAGCGGGGTGAGAGAGCGAGTGGGCTGAGAGAGAAAGGGGGCTGAGAGAGAGGGGGTATGGAGAGAGGGGTGAGAGAGCGCGGGGTGAGAGCGCGAGTGGGCTGAGAGAGAAAGGGGGCTGAGAGAGAGGGGGCTGAGAGAGAGAGGGGGTAGGGAGAGAGGGGGTCAGAGAGCGAGGTGAGAGTGCGAACGGGCTGAGAGAGAAAGGGGGCTGAGAGAGAGGGGGTAGGGAGAGAGGGGGTGAGAGAGAGCGGGGTGAGAGAGTGAACGGGCTGAGAGAGAAAAGGGGCTGAGAGAGAGGGGTTAGGTAGAGAGGGGGTGAGAGAGAGCGGGGTGAGAGAGCGAGTGGGCTGAGAGAGAAAGGGGGCTGAGAGAGAGAGGGGGCTGAGAGAGAGAGGGGGTAGGGAGAGAGGGGGTCAGAGAGCGGGGTGAGAGTGCGAACGGGCTGAGAGAGAAAGGGGGCTGAGAGAGAGAGAGGGGATAGGGAGAGAGGGGGTGAGAGAGTGGGGTGAGAGAGAGGGTGTCAGAGAGAGTGGATGAGGGGATGTGAGAGAGAGGGTGAGATGAGAGGGAGAGAGCGAAGGGGGTGAGAGAGAGAGAGGAGGGTGAAAAAGGGAGAGATGGGGAGAAAGAGAGAGGGGAAAGAATGAGAGGGGGTAAGAGAAAGAGTGGAGGTGAGGGGGTGAGAGAGAGGGAGTAGGAGAGAGGGGGTTGGAGAGAGAGAGAGAGAGAGCGAAAGAGAAGGGTGAGATGGTGAGAGAGAGAGGGAGAATGAGAAAGATAGGGGTGGGGGAGAGAGCGGGTGCGAAAGAGAAAGGTGTTGAGTGAGAGAGGGGGAGAGAGACGTAAGAGAGAGAGAGGGGAGTGAAAGAGAGAGGGGTAACAGAGAGAGGGTGAGAGAGAGGTGTGAGAGAGAGATCAGCGTGGGAGAGACTGGGGAGAGAGAGAGGGCTGAGAGAGAGAGATGTGAGAGAGAAGGTGTGAGAGAGAGATCAGGGTGGGAGAGACTGAGGGGAGAGAGAGGTGTGAGAGAGAAGCGGTGAGAGAGAGAGGTGTGTGAGAGAGAGGGGGGTAAGAGAGAAAGGGGGGTGAGAGAGAGACAGGCAGAGAAAGAGAGGGTGAGAGAGAAGGTGAGAGAGAGGCGTGAGAGAGACGGGGTAAGAGAGATGGGAAAGAGAGACAAGGTTGAGAGAGAGAGAGAGGGGTGAGAGAGAGAGGAGATGTGAGAGAGAGGGGTGTAAGAGTGAGAGGGGGTGAGAGAGAGGGGGTGAGAGCGAGAGGTGTGAGAGAGAGGGGCTGAACGAGAGGGACTGAGAGGAGGGGTGAGAGAGGCGGTGAGAGACAAGGGGTGTGAGAGGGAGCTGTGAGAGAAGGAGGGTGTGAGAGAGGGGGGTGAGAGAGACAGGGTGAGAGACAGGTGGGTGAGAGAGAGAGGTAAGAGAGAGGGAGAGAGAGAGGCGTGAGTGAGAGAGAGAGAGGGGTGAGAGGGAGAGAAGGGTGAGGGAGAGAGAGGGGTGAGGCGATGGAGGGTGTGAGAGAGAGATCGGGGTGGAAGAGAGAGCGGGTGAGAAAGAGACGGGGGTGAGAGAGAGAGACAGGCTGAGTTCGAGAGACAGGGGTGAGAGAGAGAGAGAGGATGAGAGGGAGGTAAGAGAGAGATAGAGATGGGGTGAAAGAGAGAGAGGGGCTGAGAGAGAGAGGGTGTGAGAGAGAGGGAGTGAGATAGCGAGAGGGGAAAGAGAGAGAGAGGGTGGGAGAGAGAGAGGGTGAGAGAGAGACGCGTGTGAGACAGATCAGGGTTGGGAGAGACTGGGGAGAGAGGGAGGGGTGCTGAGAGAGAGAGGGCTGAGAGAGAGAGGTGAGAGAGAGAGGGGTGAGAGAGACGGCAGAGAAAGAGAGGGTGAGAGAGAGAAGGTGAGAGAGAGGTGTGAGAGAGACGGGGTAAGAGAGAGGGGGGGAAAGAAGGAGAAGGGTGAGAGGGTGAGACAGAGAGGGAGGATGAGAAAGATTGGGGTGGGGGACAGAGTGGGGTGAGAAAGAGAAAGGGGGTGAGTGAAAGTGGGGAATAGAGAGGGGGTGTGAGAGAGGCGTCAGAGAGAGAGGGGTGAGAGAGAGCAGTAAGAGAGAGAGGGGTGAGATAGAAAGGGTGAGCGAGAGGGGTGTGAGAGAGAAACGGGGTGAGAAAGAGAGAGAGTGAGTGAAAGAGAGAGAGAGTGTAAGTGAGAAAATAAGAGTGTGAGTAATAAAGAGAGAGCGGGTGAGAGAGAGGGGTGAGAGAGAGGGGTTGAGAGACAAGGGGTGATTGAGAGAGAAAGTGTGGAGGGGGTAAGAGAGAGAGTGGAGTGAGAAGGAGAGGGTGTGATTGAGAGAGTGGGTGAGAGAGAGGGGGTGAGCGAGAGGGGTGAGAGGCGGGGGGTTAGAGAGAGCACGGGGTAAGAGAGAAAGGGTGTGAGAGGGGTTGAGAGAGAGGGGTGAGAGAGAGGGGAAGAGAGAGGGGGAGAGAGAGAGGGTTTGAGAAAGAGAGAGGGCTTGAGAGATTGAGGGTGTGAGAGACTGAGGGGATGAGAGAGTGAGGGGGGTTGAGAGAGGGGATGGTGAGAGAGACGGGTGAGAGCGGGAGGGATGAGAGAGCGGGGTTGAGAGAGAGGGGGTGAGAGAATGAGGGAGTGAGGGGGGTGAGAGAGAGGGGGATGAGAGAGGGGGGGTTGAGAGAGAGAGGGGGTGGGGTTGAGAGAGAGAGATAGGTTAGAGAGAGGGAGGTGGGAGAGAGAGAGGGGTGAGATTGAGGGGTGAGAGAGTGAGGGGGGTTGAGAGAGGGGGCGATGAGAGAGAGGGGTGAGAGATAGGTGGAGAGAGAGAGGTGTGAGAGAGAGCGGGGTGAGAAAGAGGGATTGAGAGAGAGGAGGTGAGAGAGTGTGGGTGTGAGAGAGTGAGGGGATGAGAGAGTGAGTGGGTTTGAGAGAGGGGGTGGTGAGACAGAAAGGGAGTGAGAGAGAGAGGGGTGAGAGCACGAGGGGTGAGAGACAGGGGTTGAGAGAGAGAGGGGGTGAGAGAGAGAGGGTGAGAGAGAGAAGCGGTGTGAGAGAGAGGAGCGGTGTGAGATAGAGGGGTAAGAGAGAGGGATAAGAGAGAGACGGGGGTGAGAGAGAGAGTGGTAAGAGAGAGAGGAGTGAGAGACAGAGGATGAGAGAGAGGTGTGTGAGAGGGAAGGGAGAGTGAGAGAGAGGGGCTGAAAGAGTGCGTGTGAGAGAGAAGGGGTGAGAGAGAAGGGGTGAGAGAGAGAGGTGAGAGAGAGAGGGGTAAGAAATGGACGGGTAGGAGAGAGAGAGGATGTGAGAGAGAAGGGGTGAGAGAGAGGGTGAGAGAGAGATGTGAGAGAGAGAGGGCAAAGTGAGAGAACTGTAGGCGTGAGAGAGGGCGAGAGAGAGGTGGATGTGAGAGAGAGGGGGAGAGAGAGAAGGGTGAGAGAGAGAGGGGTCGGAGAGAGAGAGGGGTGAGTGAGAGAGAGGGGTGAATTAGAGGGCTTGTGTGAGAGAAATCGGTGTGGAAGAGAGAGCGGGTGTGAAAGAGAGAGGGGGTGAGAGAGAGAGACAGGCTGAGAGAGAGAGGGTGAAAGAGAGGGGTGAGAGAGAAGGGGTGAGAGAGAGGGGATGAGAGAGAGGAGATGAGAGAGAGGGGGTGAGAGAGAGGGGGTGAGAGAGAGGGGATGAGAGAGAGAGAGAGAGACGGGCAAGAGAGAGGGGTGAGAGGGAGAGAAGGGTGAGGGAGAGAGGGGTGAGGGAGAGAGAGAGGGTGTGAGAGAGAGATTGGGGTGGAAGAGAGAGTGGGTGAGAGAGAAGAGGTGAGAAAGAGGGGGTGAGAGAGAGGGGGTGAGGGAGAGGGGGTGAGAGAGAGGGTTAAGAGAGAGGGAGAGAGAGAGAGACAGGCGAGAGAGAGAGGGTGAAAGGGAGAGAAGGGTGAGGGAGAGAGAGGGATGAGGGAGAGAGAGGGTGTGAGAGAGAGATTGGGGTGGAAGAGAGAGTGGGTGAGAAAGAGACGGGGGTGAGAGAGAGACAGGCTGAGTTAGAGAGACAAAGATGAGAGACAGAGGGTGAGAGAGAGAGGGTGAGAGGGCGGTAAGAGAGAGAGGGGTGAAAGAGAGAGAGGGGCTGAGAGAGAGAGGGCCTGAGAGAGAGGGGGTGAGATAGAGATAGGGGAAAGAGAGAGAGAGGGGTGGGAGAGAGAGAGGGTGAGAGAGAGAAGCATGTGAGAGAAGATGTGTGAGAGATCAGGGTGGGAGAGACTGGGGAGAGAGGGAGGGGGCTGAGAGAGAGAGGGTGGAGAGAGGGCGGTGAGAGAGAGGGGTGAGAGAGAGGGGTGTGAGAGAGAGGGGTGAGAGAGAGGGGGTGTGAGAGAGAGGGGTGTGAGAGAGAGGGGGTGTGAGAGAGAGGGGTGAGAGAGAGGGGGGTTTGAGAGAGAGGGGTGTGAGAGAGAGGGGGTGTGAGAGAGAGGGGGTGTGAGAGAGAGGGGGGTTTGAGAGAGAGGGGGTGTGAGAGAGAGGGGGTGTGAGAGAGAGGGGTGTGAGAGAGAGGGGGTGTGAGAGAGAGGGGGTGTGAGAGAGAGGGGGGTTTGAGAGAGAGGGGGTGTGAGAGAGAGGGGTGTGAGAGAGAGGGGGGTTTGAGAGAGAGGGGGTGTGAGAGAGAGAGGGGGTGTGAGAGAGAGAGAGGTGAGAGAGAGGGGTGAGAGAGAGGGGGTGTGAGAGAGGGGGTGTGAGAGAGAGAGGGGTGAGAGAAGGGGTGTGAGAGAGGGGGTGTGAGAGAGGGGGTGTGAGAGAGAGAGGGGTGAGAGAAGGGGTGTGAGAGAGAGGGGTGTGATAGAGAGGGGTGAGAGAGAGGGTGTGAGAGAGAGGGGGTGTGAGAGAGAGGGGTGAGAGAGAGAGTGGTGAGAGAGAGTGGTGAGAGAGAGTGGTGAGAGAGAGGGGGTGTGAGAGAGATCGGAGTGGAAGGGAGAGTGGGTGAGGAAGAGAAAGGGTGTGAGAGAGACAGGCAGAGAAAGAGAGAGTGCGAGAGAGAAGGTGAGAGAGAGGCGTGAGAGAGGGGGTAAGAGAGAGGGGGAAAGAGGGATAAGGGTGAGAGGGTGAGACAGAGAGGGAGGATGAGAAAGATTGGGGTGGGGAGAGAGCAGGTGAGAAAGAGAAAGGGGGTGAGTGACAGTGGGGGAGAGGGGAGAGAGAGAGGGCAGGAGAGAGAGAGGAGTTGGGAGAGAAGGGGTGAGAGAAAGAGGGGGTGAGAAAGAGAGAGAGTGAGTGAAAAAGATAGAGAGTGTAAGTGAGAAAGAGAGAGAGTGAGTGAGAAAGAGAGAGCAGGTGAGAGAGATGGGGTGTAACAGAGAGGGGGTGAGAGAGAGGGGGTGGGAGAGGGGGATGAGAGAGAGAGGTGTGAGAGAGTGAGAGGGGTGAGAGAGAGGGGTGTGACAGAGATAGGGGTGTAAGAGAGAGAGGGGTGAGAGAGAAGGGGTGAGAAAGAGAGAGAGTGAGTGAAAAAGATAGAGAGTGTAAGTGAGAAAGAGAGAGAATGAGCGTAAGGAGAGAGCAGGTGAGAGAGGTGGGGTGTAACAGAGAGGTGGTGAGAGAGAGGGGGTGGGAGAGGGGGATGAGAGAGAGAGGTGTGAGAGAGTGAGAGGGGTGAGAGAGAGGGGTGTGACAGAGAGAGGGGTGTAAGAGAGAGAGGGGTGAGAGAGAGGGGGGAGTGAGAGAGAAGGGGTGAGAGAGAGGGGATGAGAGAGAGGGGTGTGACAGAGAGAGGGGTGTAAGAAAGAGGGGAGATGAGAGAGAGCGGGTGAGAGAGAGGTGTGTAAGAGAGAGGGGTAAGAGAGACAGGGGTGAGAGAGAGAGGGGTGTGAGAGATACAGTGGGTTGAGAGAGAGGAGTGTGAGAGAGAGGGGGTGTGAGAGAGAGGGGCTGAAAGAGAGGGTGGGAGAGAAGGGGTGAGAGACAGAGGGTGAGGGACAGAGGTGAGAGACAGAGAGAGGTGTAAGAGAGAGGGATAGGAGAGAGAGAGGTGTGAGAGGGAGGGGTAATGAGAGAGGGTTGAGAGAGAAAGGGTGAGAGAGAGAGGGCTGAGAGAGTGGCGGGGTGTGAGAGAGGGACAGGCAGAGAAAGAGAGGGTGAGAGTGAGAAGGTAAGAGAGAGTCGTGAGAGAGGGGGTAAGAGAGAGAGAGGGGAAAGAGAGAGAAGGCTGAGAGAGTGTGAGAGAGAGAGGGGATGGGAAAGATCGGAGTGAGAAAGCGAAAGGGGGTGAGTGAGAGTGGGGGAGAGAAAGGGGGGAGAGAATGAGGGAGAGAGAGGGTGTGAGAGAGGGGGTGAGAGAGAGGGGTAAGGCAGAGAGGGGGTGAAAGAGAGAGAGGGGTAAGAGAGAATGAGAGTGGTGAGAGTGGGAGGGTTGGGAGAGAATCAGAGTGGTGAGAGTGGGAGGGGTGAGAGAGTGAGAGGGCTAAGAAAGAGAGGGTGTGAGAGTGAGGGGGTGAGAGAGAGGGAGAGAGGGAGGGGATGACAGATAGAGCGGGGTGAGGGAGAGAGGGGGTGAGAGAGAGAGGAGGGTGAGAGAGAGAGGTGTGTGAGATTGAGGGGGGTGAGAGAGGGTGTGTGTGAGAAAGAGTGGTGAAGGAGAGGGGTGTGTGACAGAGAGGGGATGAGAGAGAGGGGGTGAGAGGGAGTAGAGAGAGAGGGGGTGAGAGAGGGGTGTGAGAGAGTGAGGGGTGAGAGAGAGGGGTGAGAGAGAGATGGGGCCTGAGAGAGAGGGTATGAGAGTGAATGCGGTGAGAGAGAAAGGGTGAGAGAGATAGAGGGGTGAGAGAGTGAGAGGGGCTGGAAGAGATAGCCTGATCGAGGGGGATGAGAGAGGCAGTGAGAGAGAAGTGGTGAGAGAGAGTGTGTGTGAGAGAGAGGGGGTGAGAGGGAGAGGTAAGAGAGAGAGAGAGGTGAAAGACAGTGAGAGGGTGAGAGAGAGAGGGTCTGAGAGAGAGAGGGGGTGAGATAGAGAGAGGTGTAAGAGAGAGAGGCGTGAGACAGAGGGTGAGTGAGAGAGATCAGGTTGTGAGAAACTGGGTAGAGCAAGAGGGTTCTGAGAGAGAGTGGTGTGTGTGTGAGAGAGAGAGGTAATAGAGAGAGGGGTGAGAGAGAGAGGGGTGAGAGAGAGCGTGTGTGAGAGAGATCGGAGTGGAAGAGAGCAGGTGAGAAAGAGAGAGGGGGTGAGAGACAGACAGGCAGAGAAAGAATAGGTGAGAGAGAGAAGGTGAGAGAGAGGCATGAGAGAGAGGGGGTAAGAGAGTGAGAGGGCTAAGAAAGAGAGGGTGTGGGAGAGTGAGAGAGGGGAGAGAGAGAGAGGGGCGACAGCTAGAGTGAGGTGAGGGAGAGAGGGGGTGAGAGAGAGGGGTGAGAGAGAGGGGGTAAGAGAGAGGGCGTGAGAGAGAGAGTGGTGTGAGTGTGAGGGTTGTGAGAGAGAGGGGGGTGAGAAAGAGGGTGAAAGAGAGGGGTGTGAGAGAGAGGCGGTGAGAGAGAGGGGTGAGAGGGGGGCGGTGAGAGAGGGTATGAGAGAGAGAGGGATGAGAGAGAAAGCTGTGAGAGGGAGAGCGGGATGAGAGACAGGGGTGAGAGAGAGGGAGGTGTGAGAGAGAGGAGGTGTAAGAGTGAGAGGGGGTGAGAGAGAGGTGTGAGAGAGAGGACCTGAGAGAGGGGGTGAAAGAGAATGAGTGAGAGAGAGAGAGAGGATGAGAGAGAGGAGGGTGAGAGAGAGAGGGGTGAGAGAGAGAGGGTGAGAGAGAGAGAGGGGTGAGAGAGTGAGAGGGGCTGAAAGAG
Source organism: Chiloscyllium plagiosum (assembly GCF_037043375.1). NCBI lineage: Eukaryota > Metazoa > Chordata > Chondrichthyes > Orectolobiformes > Hemiscylliidae > Chiloscyllium > Chiloscyllium plagiosum. The sequence continues at coordinate 71,429,939 of NW_028270169.1, read as the reverse complement.
AGGGCCTGAGAGAGGGGTGAGAGAGAGGGCTGAGAGTGAAGGGGTGAGAGAGAGGATGTGAGAGAGAGGTGTGTGAGAAAGAGAGGGTAAGAGAGAGAGGGTGTGTGAGAGAGAGAGGTGAGAGAGAAAGGGTGAGAGAGAGGTGTGTGTGAGAGAGAGGGGTAAGAGAGAGGGGATGAGAGAGATAGAGGGTGAGAGAGAGAGAGAAGGGTGTGTGAGAGAGAGGGGGGCTGAAAGAGAGGGCCTGAGAGAGAGGGGGTGAGAGAAAGAGTTGAGAGAGTGAGAGGGGTGAGAGAGAGGGGTGTGACAGAGAGAGGGGTGTAAGAGAGAGAGGTGTGAGAGAGAAGGGGTGAGAAAAAGAGAGAGTGAGTGAAAAAGATAGAGAGTGTAAGTGAGAAAGAGAGAGAATGAGCGTAAGGAGAGAGCAGGTGAGAGAGATGGGGTGGAACAGAGAGGTAGTGAGAGAGAGGGGGTGGGAGAGGGGGATGAGAGAGAGAGGTGTGAGAGAGTGAGAGGGGTGAGAGAGAGGGGTGTGACAGAGAGAGGGGTGTAAGAGAGAGCGGGGTGAGAGAGAGGGGGGAGTGAGAGAGAAGGGGTGAGAGAGAGGGGGTGAGAGAGAGGGATGTGACAGAGAGAGGGGTGTAAGAAAGAGGGGGGATGAGAGAGAGCGGGGGTTGAGAGACAGGGTGAGAGAGAGGTGTGTAAGAGAGAGGGGTACGAGAGACAGGGGTGAGAGAGAGAGAGGGGTGTGAGAGAGACAGTGGGTTGAGAGAGAGGTGTGTGAGAGAGAGGGGTGTGTGAGAGAGAGGGGCTGAAAGAGAGGGTGGGAGAGAAGGGGTGAGAGACAGAGGGTGAGGGACAGAGGTGAGAGACAGAGAGAGGTGTAAGAGAGAGGGGTAGGAGAGAGAGAGGTGTGAGAGGGAGGGGTAATGAGAGAGGGTTGAGAGAGAAAAGTGAGAGAGAGAGGGGTGAGAGAGTGGCGGGGTGTGAGAGAGGGACAGGCAGAGAAAGAGAGGGTGAGAGTGAGAAGGTAAGAGAGAGTCGTGAGAGAGGGGGTAAGAGAGAGAGAGGGGAAAGAGAGAGAAGGCTGAGAGAGTGTGAGAGAGAGAGGGGATGGGAAAGATCGGAGTGAGAAAGAGAAAGGGGGTGAGTGAGAGTGGGGGAGAGAAAGGGGGAGAGAATGGGGGAGAGAGAGGGGGTGAGAGAGGGGGTGAGAGAGAGGGGTAAGACAGAGAGGGGGTGAAAGAGAGAGAGGGATAAGTGAGAATGAGAGTGGTGAGAGTGGGAGGGGTGGGAGAGAATCAGAGTGGTGAGAGTGGGAGGTGTGAGAGAGTGAGAGGTCTAAGAAAGAGAGGGTGTGAGAGTGAGGGGGTGAGAGAGAGGGGAGAGAGGGAGGGGATGACAGATAGAGCGGGGTGAGGGAGAGAGGGGGTGAGAGAGAGAGAAGGGTGAGAGAGAGAGGTGTGTGAGAATGAGGGGGGTGAGAGAGGGTGTGTGTGAGAAAGAGTGGTGAAGGAGAGGGGTGTGTGACAGAGAGGGGATGAGAGAGAGGGGGTGAGAGGGAGTAGAGAGAGAGGGGGTGAGAGAGGGGTGTGAGAGAGTGAGGGTTGAGAGAGAGCGGTGAAAGAGAGATGGGGCCTGAGAGAGAGGGTATGAGAGAGAAGGGGGTGAGAGAGAAAGGGTGAGAGAGATAGAGGGGTGAGAGAGTGAGAGGGGCTGGAAGAGATAGCCTGATCGAGGGGGATGAGAGAGGCAGTGAGAGAGAAGTGGTGAGAGAGAGTGTGTGTGAGAGAGAGTGGGGTAAGAGAGAGGTGTGAGAGAGAAGGGGTGAGAGAGATGTGTGTGAGAGAGAGAGAGGGTTAAGAGGGAGAGGGGTTAGAGAGAGAGGGGTTAAAGAGAGAGAGGGTTAAGAGGGAGAGTGGTTAGTGAGAGAGAGGCGTTAGAGAGAGAGAGGGTGAGAGAGAGAGAAGTGTGTGAGAGAGAGAAGGGGGTAAGAGAGAGCGTGAGAGAGAGAGGTGTGTGAGAGAGACAGAGGGTTGAGAGAGAGGTCTGTGAGGGGGGTGTGAGAGAAAGAAGGGCTGAAAGAGAGAGAGACGTGTGAGAGAGGGGGTGAGAGGGAGAGGTAAGAGAGAGAGAGGTGAAAGACAGTGAGAGGGTGAGAGAGAGAGGGTCTGAGAGAGAGGGGGTGAGATAGAGAGAGGTGTAAGAGAGAGAGGCGTGAGACAGAGGGTGAGTGAGAGAGATCAGGTTGTGAGAAACTGGGTAGAGCAAGAGGGTTCTGAGAGAGAGAGTGGTGTGTGTGTGAGAGAGAGAGGTAATAGAGAGAGGGGTGAGAGAGAGAGGGGTGAGAGAGATCGGAGTGGAAGAGAGCAGGTGAGAAAGAGAGAGGGGGTGAGAGACAGACAGGCAGAGAAAGAATAGGTGAGAGAGAGAAGGTGAGAGAGAGGCATGAGAGAGAGGGGGTAAGAGAGTGAGAGGGCTAAGAAAGAGAGGGTGTGGGAGAGTGAGAGAGGGGAGAGAGAGAGAGGGGCGACAGCTAGAGTGAGGTGAGGGAGAGAGGGGGTGAGAGAGAGAGGGGTGAGAGAGAGGGGGTAAGAGAGAGGGCGTTAGAGAGAGAGTGGTGTGAGAGTGAGGGTGGTGAGAGAGAGGGGGGTGAGAAAGAGGGTGAAAGAGAGGGGTGTGAGAGAGAGGCGGTGAGAGAGAGGGGGTGAGAGAGGGGTGAGAGGGGGCGGTGAGAGAGGGTATGAGAGAGAGAGGGATGAGAGAGAAAGATGTGATAGGGAGAGCGGGATGATAGAGAGGGGTGAGGGAGAGGGAGGTGTGAGAGAGAGAGGAGGTGTAAGAGAGAGAGGGGGTGAGAGAGAGGTGTGAGAGAGAGGACCTGAGAGAGGGGGTGAAAGAGAATGAGTGAGAGAGAGTGGGTGAGAGAGAGGAGGGTGAGAGAGAGAGGGGTGAGAGAGAGAGGGTGAGAGAGAGAGAGAGGGGTGAGAGAGTGAGAGGGGCTGAAAGAGAGGGGTGTGACAGAGAGAGGGGTGTAAGAGAGAGAGGGGTGAGAGAGAGGGGTGAGAAAGAGAGAGAGTGAGTGAAAAAGATAGAGAGTGTAAGTGAGAAAGAGAGAGAATGAGCGTAAGGAGGGAGCAGGTGAGAGAGATGGAGTGTAACAGAGAGGTGGTGAGAGAGAGGGGGTGGGAGAGGGGAATGAGAGAGAGAGGTGTGAGAGAGTGAGAGGGGTGAGAGAGAGGGGTGTGACAGAGAGAGGGGTGTAAGAGAGAGAGGGGTGAGAGAGAGGGGGGAGTGAGAGAGAAGGGTTGAGAGAGAGGGGGTGAGAGAGAGGGATGTGACAGAGAGAGGGGTGTAAGAAAGAGGGGGGATGAGAGAGAGCGGGGGTTGAGAGACAGGGTGAGAGAGAGGTGTGTAAGAGAGAGGGGTAAGAGAGACAGGGGTGAGAGAGAGAGGGGTGTGAGAGAGACAGTGGGTTGAGAGAGAGGTGTGTGAGAGAGAGGGGGGTGTGAGAGAGAGGGGCTGAAAGAGAGGGTGGGAGAAAAGGAGTGAGAGACAGAGGGTGAGAGACAGAGGTGAGAGACAGAGGTGAGAGACAGAGAGAGGTGTAAGAGAGAGGGGTAGGAGAGAGAGAGGTGTGAGAGGGAGGGGTAATGAGAGAGGGTTGAGAGAGAAAAGTGAGAGAGGGGTGAGAGAGTGGCGGGGTGTGAGAGTGGGACAGGCAGAGAAAGAGAGGGTGAGAGTGAGAAGGTAAGAGAGAGTCGTGAGAGAGGGGGTAAGAGAGAGAGAGGGGAAAGAGAGAGAAAGCTGAGAGAGTGTGAGAGAGAGAGGGTATGGGAAAGATCGGGGTGAGAAAGAGAAAGGGGGTGAGTGAGAGTGGGGGAGAGAAAGGGGGGAGAGAATGGGGGAGAGAGAGGGTGTGAGAGAAGGGGTGAGAGAGAGGGGTAAGACAGAGAGGGGGTGAAAGAGAGAGAGGGGTAAGAGAGAATGAGAGTGGTGAGAGTGGGAGGGGTGGGAGAGAATCAGAGTGGTGAGAGTGGGAGGTGTGAGAGAGTGAGAGGGCTAAGAAAGAGAGGGTGTGAGAGTGGGGGGGGTGAGAGAGAGGGAGAGAGGGAGGGGATGACAGATAGAGCGGGGTGAGGGAGAGAGGGGGTGAGAGAGAGAAGGGTGAGAGAAGGAGGGGTGTGAGAATGAGGGGGGTGAGAGAGGGGGTGTGTGAGAAAGAGTGGTGAAGGAGAGGGGTGTGTGACAGAGAGGGGATGAGAGAGAGGGGGTGAGAGGGAGTAGAGAGAGAGGGGGTGAGAGAGGGGTGTGAGAGAGTGAGGGTTGAGAGAGAGGGGTGAGAGAGAGATGGGGCCTGAGAGAGAGGGTATGAGAGAGAAGGGGGTGAGAGAGAAAGGGTGAGAGAGATAGAGGGGTGAGAGAGTGAGAGGGGCTGGAAGAGGTAGCCTGATCGAGGGGGATGAGAGAGGCAGTGAGAGAGAAGTGGTGAGAGAGAGTGTGTGTGAGAGAGAGTGGGGTAAGAGAGAGGGGTGAGAGAGAAGGGGTGAGAGAGATGTGTGTGAGAGAGAGAGGGTTAAGAGGGAGAGGGGTTAGAGAGAGAGGGGTTAAAGAGAGAGAGGGTTAAGAGGGAGAGTGGTTAGTGAGAGAGAGGCGTTAGAGAGAGAGAGGGTGAGAGAGAGAGAAGTGTGTGAGAGAGAGAAGGGGGTGAGAGAGAGGGTGAGAGAGAGAGGTGTGTGAGAGAGACAGAGGGTTGAGAGAGAGGTCTGTGAGGGGGGTGT